>NC_088654.1:13329699-13337199 GCF_964019385.1 Sycon ciliatum | reverse complement strand
TGGAACCATACATGTACATATTTGTTATAATATTTTTCATCGTGTGGCAATTAATGCATGTGGTGGGTGCAAATGCAAAACAGACATTTGTAATCGTGTAACGCACTTTGGCATGTTTAATTTTCTGCTAGTTTCTTGGGGAAGAAACTTACCCAAAAGTGTTTTCCTTAAGATTTGAGCGCAGTCGTGAAGCGGTCCTTGAGAATGTCATGTGAGTGCAACGCTTCACTTATAGTATTGCATACTTGAATGTCTACTACTCTTTTTTGGAATTAAACAAGACTCTCTTAGAACACAAATTAATACAATGGATAAAAACGGAATACAACATACACTGAAAAACAATCAGAAACTGCATGTGTATAATAAAATAGTTTCAAACCCACACCAAAAAAATTCAAATGATTATTTTATAATTATTGGCCACAACTTTCCTTGTCGTCACCATATCTGGTACAAATCGTTCTGGTGATTTCGACTATAGTGGTGGATAAGAATACTGTTCTGGTTGTCATTTGTCATATTTTGCACTATGCCTTCTTGTTTCTGTCACTGTTTAGGTTGTAAAACTTGATACTTGAATCTTTCAACGATATCCACTCCTGCATGCCTGATTATTTCTCGCTTGGTCCTCATTCCGCCTTGTACATCGTCCCAAAGATGGTTATCGCAGAAAGCAACTGGCGTCTGGTCAATCAACGGAAGCTCAATCAGTTCTCCTCAGGTATTCCGACATTTATGTGCAGAGTCACACGTACCGATCTTTGTCGTTGCTGAACCGGGAAAGGAAGCAGTATAACTATATGCATTGACTCCACAGAGAATCTCATCGTACCATCGTCGTTTGTGTTCCACACTAGTGAAAAAATCGAGGACCAGCGAAACGCGAGTTCACGTTGATCTTCATCAAAGAACGCCTTGAAGTTGCCCTGCAGAACTGTGTGATCCGTTTCTTCAAAGTTTATTCCCGATGCGTACGTGAAGTTGTCTACTTCCATGAACAATTCACCAGTATCATCGTCACTGATATATTTGAAGATTTCTTCCACAATAGATGTACGATCGAAGTAGAAAAAGTACGGAGTGTGGATCTGAATAACAATGGATGGATTTGCCGTAAATAGTGGCGGGCCCCATAGGTAAGGCGTGTCTGAATCCCGATTTCCAGGATAGCTGAATTCGGGTTCTCTGACGTAGCGGAAATTATTTAATCCGTCCAATATCGTACAACCTACAAACTCAGGATCAGGATACTCCATTTCTCGTATGCGATATGAACGGCAGGCAATTCGAAATTGAGACGTCGTAACCAGAATCGATCATTCCACAAAATCTGCACAAGAAGTATCTTTCTTCACAATACAACCAAAAGGTTGACTGTGAATTTTGGGCTCACGATTTGTAAAAGAATTGCCGCAAATTCACGCTATATCTCGCAGGATAGCTGAGTCAAAGGTTTTCACTCTTGCGAAGAGTTACACCTAAATTGGTGCTGAGATATCTTTTTGTCACCGAACACTCGCCGAAAATACATAGCCGTGCTCTATGAACTGTTTTGCTACTAGTTGCTTATAATAATTATTGGCATTGGAAAAAGGATGATACGTGTGGAAACCAAGTGAAAGTCCTAGCTTTGCACAATTTTGCCCACTTATTAGTGGTGTATTAAAATTTAATTAACCCTCTGAGGAAGAACAAGTTACAATCCAGTGCTAACGCTCGGAAACCTACGATTGCATTGTTCGCCGAAGAAAGAGATCCTGGCGTTTCTTTTAGCATAGAGGAAGCTAAAATGGACGCGGAATGCACAGTCTACGTGAACAACCATCATCCATTCCAGTTTCACGGGGTACTTTTTACCGATGACCCTAGCAGAAGGAATTACGAAGATATCTAACGCAACAGGCCTCTCCAAAACTTTAGTTGAAGCATCACAAGCAAAGTGTGAGGCATCAGCATTCCATGCTTGAGCTATTAATCTAAGTGATTATCGCAAAAAAGGCTCTAGTTTTCGTCACGGACACGTTTGTTCGCACTCGCGATGCCGGACAGATTACTGGTGCTGTGCTCGAGGATATATCCAAAGGATTTGACAAGGTCAGGCACCAAGTGCTCATTAATGATTTGTTTGAGGTTGGCATGTCTGGTTCAGCATTAGTTTGGTTTGCCGACTATTTGTCCAATCGTCGCCAAATAGAGCACATTGCTGAGAACTGTAGCCCCCCTTTCTCCTGCATGTGTGCCGTTCCTCGGGCTCTTTTCTTGGTCCGCTGCTTTTTGTACTTATGTTCGTTCGATCCAGTCCATTATTTCCGAGTTTTGTGTGAAAGTTATTCAATTTGCTGACGATATTCGCTTGTATGTTTGCGGTATGCAGAAGAAGGCGCTTAGCAACTCCCGGTCTGCGGCTGTCTCAGCCATCAGTACCTGGCTGTCAAACCGCAATTTAATTCTAAATGCCCGGAAGACACAAGTGCTCTTCCGGTCTGCGCCACATATTACTGACCACAAATTTGCAGTCTACTGTCATGGAATGCAGCTCAAGCAAGTTATATATGCAAAGTACCTTGGAATACATTTGGACCAGGATCTTTCTTTGAGGACTCGAGTTGATTCTATGGTCAACAAACTTGACAGAAAAGTTGGTATTCTGTTCCGAAATCGACACAATATTCCGCTGACTGGCCGAGAAACCTTTGTAAAGTGCCCAGTGTTGCCAGATTTTCTATATGCATCAAATTGTATTTCTGGCGGCTTTTCCTTAACCCAGTTTGGGGCTTGAACGAATGCTAAAGCGAGCTTTACGTTTAGTGTACGTTACTGGTTTTTGTAGTCCATTAAGCCCTTATTTGCGAGACTTGGTCTAGATCGTTTGGCATCCATGTATCGCAAGAAATGATTGTAATTTAGGTGGCGCTGTTTGGAAGTCCGCTGTAGTGTCTTATTAACCCTTTGCGTGCTGAGTACGAGTTAAGTCGCGCTTTATGCATGACCTGATCCACTACGTGCGAGTTAACCCTTTGTGGGTCTTACTCAATGTATGTGAGGGGTGGTCACGCAAACACGCGTACAAACAACCAGCCATAACTCAAGTTCTGTGAGTTGTAGGTATGGGTAAACTATATATTTTCACAATCTGTATGATTGTCTTGACGAGTCCAGAAAACACAAATATGGCTATGTCCAGGCAAGGGTTTGACCCGTGGTAGCCCTTCAAGTTGAGAGAAAATGCAATTGCGAACAATAAAACACAAAAATCACAGCATACCAAACGGTACACGTGCTGATAACGGTTTGGCGGAAGAGAACGACCCCACCGCCAGATCGGTAACATCGAGATTCATCAAACCGACACCAGTAAACGAATCTCTAAATGTGCTTGCTGGTACCACTCGCGTGCGGCGGAAAGTATTTTTCGAGGGGAATGTAGGTCCCTGCTGCAGAGCAACATAGTGAAGTGGTGCAGTGACGGGGATGTGGATGTTCTTGCATGCTCAGTTTCCGAGTCAAGGTACCTAGGGACGTGGTACGCAAGAGTAAGTGTAGCAGAAGATGAAGCATCGAAGATCACGAACAAATCATTCTGGCCCGAAGCCATACAACACACTGTTCGTCCCTGGCGGTTTGCAGATGATTTTGTTTACTAGAGCCACGTGAACCCGTCATGTGTGAGCCGTGAATAAGGGGAGTGGTGGCGTGGTCTGGGATGCTCTGCCGACCTTGGGTCTCGGCTTCATCACAAATAGGCGCGCCAATAGCAGAGAGAGAATAAGAGAGAGACATAGACAGAGAGAAAGAGAGAGAGAGAGAGAGAGAGAGAGAGAAAGAGAGGGGGAGAGAGAGAGAGAGAAAGAGAAAAAGAGAGAGAGAGAGAGAGGAGAGAGAGGAGAGAGTGAGAGGAGAGAAAGAGAGATAGAGAGAGAGCGGGGAGGGTTGGGGAGCAAGAGAACTAAATAAGAGAACTAAATAAAGTATTTAAAAAATATTAGAGAGAGAGAGAGAGAGAGAGAGAGAGGGGGAAAGAGAGAGAGAGCGCGAGCGGGGAGGGTTGGGGGCAAGAGAGGGGGAGAGAACTAAATATTTGAGAGAGGGAGAGGAGAGAGTAATATATATATAGAGAGAGAAAGATAGAGAGAGAGAGAGATAGAGAGAGAGCGAGAGCGAAATAGAGAGAGAGAGAGAGATAGAGATAGATAGAGAGAGAGAGATAGAGAGAGAGAGAGAGAGAGAGAGAGTGAGAGAGAGGAGAGGAGAGAGAGGATAGAGAGAGAGAGAGAGAGAGAGAGAGAAAGAGAGAGAGAGAGAGAGAGAGAGAGAGAGAGAGAGAGAGAAAGAAAGAGAGAGATGGAGAGAGAGAGAGAAGAGATAGGAGAGAGCGAGAGGAGAAAGAGTAAGAGAGAGAGAGAGAGAGAGAGAGAGAGAGGGGTAGATAGAGAGAGAGAGCGAGGAGGGTTGGGGAGCAAGAGAACTAAATAAGAGAACTAAATAAAGTATTTTAAAACTTTGACTTGACACCGAAACTGCACCTGCAAAGAACGCTCCTTCCCACAAAGACAGCTCAGCAAAACACGTCTTCAAATAATTTTCTTGAGGGAGAAAAAGTTCCCAACAGAGTTAGATTCAATGGGATTCTTTTAGGTTTGCATGCAGTCGTGAAGCGGTTCATTCGACTATCATGTGAGCACAATGCTTCACTTCTAGTACTGCACATTGGAATTGCTACTACTCTCCTTGTCGTCACCATATCTGGTACAAATCGTTCTGGTGATTTCAGCTATAGTGATGCATGAGGTTACTGCTCTGGTTGTCATTAATTTGTCATATTTTGCACTATAACTTCTTGTTTACTATCAAGGGTTAGGCTGTAACACTTGAAAATTGAATCTCCCACCGATATCCACTCCTGCGCGCTAGCTTGTTTCTCAGTAGCTCCTCAATCCGTCTTGTCCTCCGTCCCAAAGATGGTTATCGCAGAAAGCAAATGGCATCTGGGCGACTATCGGAAACTAAATCAATTATCCTCAGATATTCCGTCAGTCGGGTGCTGAGTCAATCGATGAGTAACATATCTTGGTCTTGCTGAACAGTGCAAGGTAGAAATATAATATTATCTAAAAGCAGAGACTCCACAGGGAGTTCTATCGTCCCGTCGTCATTAAATTTGTGTTCCACAATAGTGAAAAAGTTGGGAACCAAATAACGGCCAGTTCAGGTCGATGGCCGTGAAAGATTGCGTAGAAAGAGACCTTTACATTTTTCTATTTCGTCTCTCCGCGGCTTTCTCCCGTTGCAAACGTGAAGAGTTCTAATTCCTTGAAGAATTCGCCGGTCACAGCGTTATAGATCGCCGTGAGGATGTCTTCCAGAATAGATGTACTGTGAAAGAAGAATAGTCAGGAGTGTGAGTTGTTGCTGTTGCTGCTAGAATGCGCTGAGGTACAGTTCATTTATGTGTTATAAAGCAAAGGGGAACCTGTACACATTGCACATGTTGCAGCACAGGGATAGTGCTAGGCATGTTACGCATCAAACTCGGAGTAAAGAAGTCCGAGTTAGAAGACAATAAAGAATCGTGGGAATACGACATTTCACACAAGTCATAGTTTCGAGAGACCGATTCGATTTGTAAGTATAACAAGGCCAGTACTATGAAAACACATACACAATCAAAACAAATTCTGAGGCTCGTCCAAGTTGCTTTGGCTGCTGCTTCTTTTCGCGATTTACCCCCCCCCCCCCCTCTGCTACCCAAACAAGTCACCAGATGTTGCTTTTCAAAAGCAAAGCCTTCAATTGCAGCCATTTCTGCTTCATCCGAATTTACAGCTCGAGTGGGAGCCACTGATTCCACTGCCGTGTCCTTTCCTGAAATGTTCGCCTCGGCTAGAAGCGACACATTTTCAGTTCAGACTCGGAGCTTTGAAGTTGGTCTGACAGGCCGGAATCGATCATGTGGATTAAATCTTCGTAAGACAGTTCCCTTTCAAATACCGACTTACTCTTTACCTCTCAGTTCAGTCCAATCAGTCTAGTCTCAGTGACGTAAAAGGACGATTTCTTGGAGGGGGGGGGGAGGGGTTTGGTCCCGCATGACGTCACGGCGCGCACCCTGTAGGCACAATCTCAATCAAAAATGTTTCAAAAACGCTTGGTGGGCAGTAAATAGGACCTTCACTTTTCGACTTAATTTTTTCTTTGAAAGAATACCACGGAACGTGCAATAACTCAAGTATGGGAAAATAAAAAAAATTACGCTCCAATAAATGAAACAAAGATGCGGAGAGTGAGAAATAAGCGTTGCATTACCTTTTCAAAAGCTGTTCGATAACGCTAAGTCAAACTTCTAGTTTGTGTTGAAAAGTTTGATGAACCCTGGAACCATACATGTACATATTTTTTATAATATTTTCATCATGTGGCTATTAATGCATGTGGTGGGTGCAAATGCAAAACAGACATTTGTAATCGTGTAACGCACTTTGGCATGTTTAATTTTCTGCTAGTTTCTTGGGGAAGAAACTTACCCAACAGTGTTTACCTTAAGATTTGAGCGCAGTCGTGAAGCAGTCCTTGAGAATGTCATGTGAGTGCAATGCTTCACTTATAGTATTGCATACTTGAATGGCTACTACTCTTTTTTTGGCAATAAACAAGACTTTCTTAGAACACAAATTAATACAATGGATAAAAACGGAATACAACATACACTGAAAAACAATCAGAAACTGCATGTGTATAATAAAATAGTTTCAAACCCACACCAAAAAAATTCAAATGATTATTTTATAACTATTGGCTACTACTTTCCTTGTCGTCACCATATCTGGTACAAATCGTTCTGGTGATTTCGACTATAGTGGTGGATAAGGATACTGTTCTGGTTGTCATTTGTCATATTTTGCACTATGCCTTCTTGTTTCTGTCACTGTTTAGGGTGTAACACTTGATACTTGAATCTGTCAACGATATCCACTCCTGCATGCCTGATTATTTCTCGCTTGGTCCTGATTCCGCCTTGTACATCGTCCCAAAGATGGTTATCGCAGAAAGCAACTGGCGTCTGGTCAATCAACGGAAGCTCAATCAGTTCTCCTCAGGTATTCCGACATTTATGTGCAGAGTCACACGTACCGATCTTTGTCGTTGCTGAACCGGGAAAGGAAGCAGTATAACTATATGCATTGACTCCACAGAGAATCTCATCGTACCATCGTCGTTTGTGTTCCACACTAGTGAAAAAATCGAGGACCAGCGAAACGCGAGTTCACGTTGATCTTCATCAAAGAACGCCTTGAAGTTGCCCTGCAGAACTGTGTGATCCGTTTCTTCAAAGTTTATTCCCGATGCGTACGTGAAGGCGTCTACGTCCATGAACAATTCACCAGTATCATCGTCACTGATATATTTGAAGATTTCTTCCACAATAGATGTACGATCGAAGTAGAAAAAGTCAGGAGTGTGGATCTGAATAACAATGGATGGATTTGCCGTAAATAGTGG
>NC_088654.1:13039699-13324699 GCF_964019385.1 Sycon ciliatum | reverse complement strand
AGGGGGGGAGGGGTTTGGTCCCGCATGACATCACGGCGCGCACCCTGTAGGCATAATCTCAATCAAAAATGTTTCAAAAACGCTTGGTGGGCAGTAAATAGGACCTTCACTTTTCGACTTAATTTTTTCTTTGAAAGAATACCACGGAACGTGCAATAACTCAAGTATGGGATAATAAAACAAATTACGCTCCAATAAATGAAACAAAGATGTGGAGAGTGAGAAATAAGCGTTGCATTACCTTTTCAAAAGCTGTTCGATAACCCTAAGTCAAACTTCTAGTTTGTGAAGAAAACCTTTCTTGTGAAGAAAAGTTTGATGAACCCTGGAACCATACATGTACATATTTGTTATAATATTTTTCATCATGTGGCAATTAATGCATGTGGTGGGTGCAAATGCAAAACAGACATTTGTAATCGTGTAACGCACTTTGGCATGTTTAATTTTCTGCTAGTTTCTTGGGGAAGAAACTTACCCAACAGTGTTTACCTTGAGATTTGAGCGCAGTCGTGAAGCGGTCCTTGAGAATGTCATGTGAGTGCAACGCTTCACTTATAGTATTGCATACTTGAATGTCTACTACTCTTTTTTGGAATTAAACAAGACTCTCTTAGAACACAAATTAATACAATGGATAAAAACGGAATACAACATACACTGAAAAACAATCAGAAACTGCATGTGTATAATAAAATAGTTTCAAACCCACACCAAAAAAAAATTCAAATGATTATTTTATAATTATTGGCCACTACTTTCCTTGTCGTCAGAATCTCTAGTACAAATCGTTCTGGTGATTTCGACTATAGTGGTGGATAAGAATACTGTTCTGGTTGTCATTTGTCATATTTTGCACTATGCCTTCTTGTTTCTGTCACTGTTTAGGTTGTAAAACTTGATACTTGAATCTTTCAACGATATCCACTCCTGCATGCCTGATTATTTCTCGCTTGGTCCTCATTCCGCCTTGTACATCGTCCCAAAGATGGTTATCGCAGAAAGCAACTGGCGTCTGGTCAATCAATGGAAGCTCAATCAGTTCTCCTCAGGTATTCCGACATTTATGTGCAGAGTCACACGAACCGATCTTTGTCGTTGCTGAACCGGGAAAGGAAGCAGTATAACTATATGCATTGACTCCACAGAGAATCTCATCGTACCATCGTCGTTTGTGTTCCACACTAGTGAAAAAATCGAGGACCAGCGAAACGCGAGTTCACGTTGATCTTCATCAAAGAACGCCTTGAAGTTGCCCTGCAGAACTGTGTGATCCGTTTCTTCAAAGTTTATTCCCGATGCGTACGTGAAGGTGTCTACTTCCATGAACAATTCATCACTCTCATCGTCACTGATAAATTTGAAGATTTCTTCCACAATAGATGTACGATCGAAGTAGAAAAAGTCAGGAGTGTGTATCTGAATAACAATGGATGGATTTGCCGTAAATAGTGGCGGGCCCCATAGGTAAGGCGTGTCTGAATCCCGACCTCCAGGATAGCTGAATTCGGGTTCTCTGACGTAGCGGAAATTATTTAATCCGTCCAATATCGTACAACCTACAAACTCAGGATCAGGATACTCCATTTCTCGTATGCGATATGAACGGCAGGCAATTCGAAATTGAGACGTCGTATCCAGAATCGATCATTCCACAAAATCTGCACAAGAAGTATCTTTCTTCACAATACAACCAAAAGGTTGACTGTGGCTTTTTGGCTCACGATTTGTAAAAGAATTGCCGCAAATTCACGCTATATCTCGCAGGATAGCTGAGTCAAAGGTTTTCACTCTTGCGAAGAGTTACACATAAATTGGTGCTGAGATATCTTTTTGTCACCGAACACTCGCCGAAAATACATAGCCGTGCTCTATGAACTGTTTTGCTACTAGTTGCTTATAATAATTATTGGCATTGGAAAAAGGATGATACGTGTGGAAACCAAGTGAAAGTCCTAGCTTTGCACAATTTTGCCCACTTATTAGTGGTGAATTAAAATTTAATTAACCCTCTGAGGAAGAACAAGTTACAATCCAGTGCTAACGCTCGGAAACCTACGATTGCATTGTTCGCCGAAGAAAGAGATCCTGGCGTTTCTTTTAGCATAGAGGAAGCTAAAATGGACGCGGAATGCACAGTCTACGTGAACAACAATCATCCATTCCAGTTTCACGGGGTACTTTTTACCGATGACCATAGCAGAAGGAATTACGAAGATATCTAACGCAACAGGCCTCTCCAAATCTTTAGTTGAAGCATCACAAGCAAAGTGTGAGGCATCAGCATTCCATGCTTGAGCTATTAATCTAAGTGATTATCGCAAAAAAGGCTCTAGTTTTCGTCACGGACACGTTTGTTCGCACTCGCGATGCCGGACAGATTACTGGTGCTGTGCTCGAGGATATATCCAAAGGATTTGACAAGGTCAGGCACCAAGTGCTCATTAATGATTTGTTTGAGGTCTGCATGTCTGGTTCAGCATTAGTTTGGTTTGCCGACTATTTGTCCAATCGTCGCCAAATAGTGCACATTGCTGAGAACTATAGCCCCCCCCCTTTCTCCTGCATGTGTGGCGTTCCTCGGGCTCTTTTCTTGGTCCGCTGCTTTTTGTACTTATGTTCGTTCGATCCAGTCCATTATCTCCGAGTTTTGTGTGAAAGTTATTCAATTTGCTGACGATATTCTCTTGTATGTTTGCGGTATGCAGAAGAAGGCGCTTAGCAACTCCGTGTCTGCGGCTGTCTCAGCCATCAGTACCTGGCTGTCAAACCGCAATTTAATTCTAAATGCCCGGAAGACACAAGTGCTCTTCCGGTCTGCGCCACATATTACTGACCACTAATTTGCAGTCTACTGTCATGGAATGCAGCTCAAGCAAGTTATATATGCAAAGTACCTTGGAATACATTTGGACCAGGATCTTTCTTGGAGGACTCGAGTTGATTCTATGGTCAACAAACTTGACAGAAAAATTGGCATTCTGTTCCGAAATCGACACAATATTCCGCTGACTGGCCGAGAAACCTTTGTAAAGTGCCCAGTGTTGCCAGATTTTCTATATGCATCAAATTGTATTTCTGGCGGCTTTTCCTTAACCCAGTTTGGGGCTTGAACGAATGCTAAAGCGAGCTTTACGTTTAGTGTACGTTACTGGTTTTTGTAGTCCATTAAGCCCTTATTTGCGAGACTTGGTCTAGATCGTTTGGCATCCATGTATCGCAAGAAATGATTGTAATTTAGGTGGCGCTGTTTGGAAGTCCGCTGTAGTGTCTTATTAACCCTTTGCGTGCTGAGTACGAGTTAAGTCGCGCTTTATGCATGACCTGATCCACTACCTGCGAGTTAACCCTTTGTGGGTCTTACTCAATGTATGTGAGGGGTGGTCACGCAAACACGCGTACAAACAACCAGCCACAACTCAAGTTCTGTGAGTTGTAGGTATGGGTAAACTATATATTTTCACAATCTGTATGATTGTCTTGACGAGTCCAGAAAACACAAATATGGCTATGTCCAGGCAAGGGTTTGACCCGTGGTAGCCCTTCAAGTTGAGAGAAAATGCAATTGCGAACAATAAAACACAAAAATCACAGCATACCAAACGGTACACGTGCTGATAACGGTTTGGCGGAAGAGAACGACCCCACCGCCAGATCGGTAACATCGAGATTCATCAAACCGACACCAGTAAACGAATCTCTAAATGTGCTTGCTGGTACCACTCGCGTACGGCGGAAAGTATTTTTCGAGGGGAATGTAGGTCCCGGCTGCAGAGCAACATCAATAGTGAAGTGGTGCAGTGACGGGGATGTGGATGTTCTTGCATGCTCAGTTTCCGAGTCAAGGTACCTAGGGACGTGGTACGCAAGAGTAAGTGTAGCAGAAGATGAAGCATCGAAGATCACGAACAAATCATTCTTGCCCGAAGCCATACAACACACTGTTCGTCCCTGGCGGTTTGCAGATGAGTCAGCAGCAGGAGGCCACGATTTTTTTTACTAGAGCCACGCGAACCCGTCATGTGTGAGCCGTGAATAAGGGGAGGGGTGGCGTGGTCTGGGATGCTCTGCCGACCTTGGGTCTCGGCTTCATCACAAATAGGCGCGCCAATAGCAGAGAGAGAATAAGAGAGAGACATAGACAGAGAGAAAGAGAGCGAGAGAGAGAGAGAGAAAGAGAGAGAGAGAAAGAGAGAGAGAGAGAGGGAGAGAGAGAGAGAGAGAGAGAGAGAGAAAGAGAGAGAGAGAGAGAGAGGAGAGAGAGAGGAGAGAGTGAGAGGAGAGAGAGAGATAGAGAGAGAGAGAGCGGGGAGGGTTGGGGAGCAAGAGAACTAAATAAGAGAACTAAATAAAGTATTTAAAAAATATTAGAGAGAGAGAGAGAGGGGGAAAGAGAGAGAGCGCGAGCGGGGAGGGTTGGGGGCCAGAGAGGGGAGAGAACTAAATATTTGAGAGAGGGAGAGGAGAGAGAGAGGAGGGAGAGTAATATATATAGAGAGAGAGAGAAAGATAGAGAGAGAGAGAGATAGAGAGAGAGCGAGAGCGAAATAGAGAGAGAGAGATAGAGATAGATAGAGAGAGAGAGATAGAGATAGAGAGAGAGAGTGAGAGAGGAGAGGAGAGAGAGGATAGAGAGAGAGAGAGAGAGAGAGAGAGAGAGAAAAAGAAAGAGAGAGATGGAGAGAGAGAGAGAGAAGAGATAGGAGAGAGCGAGTGGAGAAAGAGTAAGAGAGAGAGAGAGAGAGAGAGAGAGAGAGAGAGAGAGAGAGAGAGAGAGAGAGAGAGAGAGAGAGAGAGAGAGAGAGAGAGAGGGAGAGAGAGAGAGGTAGATAGAGAGAGAGAGCGAGGAGGGTAGGGGAGCAAGAGAACTAAATAAGAGAACCAAATAAAGTATTTTAAAACTTTGACTTGACACCGAAACTGCAACTGCAAAGAACGCTCCTTCCCACAAAGACAGCTCAGCAAAACATGTCTTCAAATAAGTTTCTTGAGGGAGAAAAAGTTCCCAACAGTGTTAGATTCAATGGGATTCCTTTAGGTTTGCATGCAGTCGTGAAGCGGTTCATTCGACTATCATGTGAGCACAATGCTTCACTTCTAGTACTGCACATTTGAATTGCTACTACTCTCCTTGTCGTCACCATATCTGGTACAAATCGTTCTGTTGATTTCAGCTATAGTGATGGATGAGGTCACTGCTCTGGTTGTCATTAATTTGTCATATTTTGCACTATAACGTCTTGTTTACTATCAAGGGTTAGGCTGTAACACTTGAAAATTGAATCTCCCACCGATATCCACTCCTGCGCGCTAGCTTGTTTCTCAGTAGCTCCTCAATCCGTCTTGTCCTCCGTTCCAAAGATGGTTATCGCAGAAAGCAAATGGCATCTGGGCGACTATCGGAAACTAAATCAATTATCCTCAGATATTCCGTCAGTCGGGTGCTGAGTCAATCGATGAGTAACATATCTTGGTCTTGCTGAACAGTGCAAAGTAGAAATATAATATTATCTAAAAGCAGAGACTCCACAGGGAGGTCTATCGTCCCGTCGTCATTAAATTTTGTGTTCCACAATAGTGAAAAATTTGGGAACCAAATAACGGCCAGTTCAGGTCGATGGCCATGAAAGAATGCGTAGAAAGAGACCTTCACAACTTTCTATTTTGTCTCTCCGCGGCTTTCTCCCGTTGCATACGTGAAGAGTTCTAATTCCTTGAAGAATTCGCCGGTCACAGCGTTATAGATCACCGTGAGGATGTCTTCCAGAATAGATGTACTGTGAAAGAAGAATAGTCAGGAGTGTGAGTTGTTGCTGTTGCTCCTAGAATGCGCTGAGGTACAATTCATTTATGTGTTATAAAGCAAAAGGGAACCTGTACACATTGCACATGTTGCAGCACAGGGATAGTGCTAGGCATGTTACGCATCAAACTCGGAGTAAAGAAGTCCGAGTTAGAAGACAATAGAGAATCGTGGAAATACGACATTTCACACAAGTCATAGTTTCGAGAGACCGATTCGATTTGTAAGTTTAACAAGGCCAGTACTATGAAAACACATACACACTCAAAACAAATTCTGAGGCTCGTCCAAGTTGCTTTGGCTGCTGCTTCTTTTTGCGATTTACCCCCCCCCCCCTCCCCTCTGCTACCCAAACAAGTCACCAGATGTTCCTTTTCAAAAGCAAAGCCTTCAATTGCAGCCATTTCTGCTTCATCCGAATTTACAGTTCGAGTGGGAGCCACTGATTCCACTGCCGTGTCCTTTCCTGAAATGTTCGCCTCGGCTAGAAGCGACACATTTTCAGTTCAGACTCGGAGCTTTGAAGTTGGTCTGACGGGCCGGAATCGATCATGTGGATTAAATCTTCGTAAGACAGTTCCCTTTCAAATACCGACTTACTCTTTACCTCTCAGTTCAGTCCAATCAGTCTAGTCTCAGTAACGTAAAAGGACGATTTCTTGGAGGGGGGGAGGGGTTTGGTCCCGCATGACATCACGGCGCGCACCCTGTAGGCACAATCTCAATCAAAAATGTTTCAAAAACGCTTGGTGGGCAGTAAATAGGACCTTCACTTTTCGACTTAATTTTTTCTTTGAAAGAATACCACGGAACGTGCAATAACTCAAGTATGGGAAAATAAAACAAATTACGCTCCAATAAATGAAACAAAGATGTGGAGAGTGAGAAATAAGCGTTGCATTACCTTTTCAAAAGCTGTTCGATAACCCTAAGTCAAACTTCTAGTTTGTGAAGAAAACCTTTCTTGTGAAGAAAAGTTTGATGAACCCTGGACCCATACATGTACATATTTGTTATAATATTTTTCATCATGTGGCAATTAATTCATGTGGTGGGTGCAAATGCAAAACAGACATTTGTAATCGTGTAACGCACTTTGGCATGTTTAATTTTCTGCTAGTTTCTTGGGGAAGAAACTTACCCAACAGTGTTTACCTTAAGATTTGAGCGCAGTCGGGAAGCGGTCCTTGAGAATGTCATGTGAGTGCAACGCTTCACTTATAGTATTGCATACTTGAATGTCTACTACTCTTTTTTGGAATTAAACAAGACTCTCTTAGAACACAAATTAATACAATGGATAAAAACGGAATACAACATACACTGAAAAACAATCAGAAACTGCATGTGTATAATAAAATAGTTTCAAACCCACACCAAAAAAATTCAAATGATTATTTTATAATTATTGGCCACTACTTTCCTTGTCGTCACCATATCTGGTACAAATCGTTCTGGTGATTTCGACTATAGTGGTAGATAAGAATACTGTTCTGCTCGTCATTTGTCATATTTTGCACTATGCCTTCTTGTTTCTGTCACTGTTTAGGTTGTAAAACTTGATACTTGAATCTTTCAACGATATCCACTCCTGCATGCCTGATTATTTCTCGCTTGGTCCTCATTCCGCCTTGTACATCGTCCCAAAGATGGTTATCGCAGAAAGCAACTGGCGTCTGGTCAATCAACGGAAGCTCAATCAGTTCTCCTCAGGTATTCCGACATTTATGTGCAGAGTCACACGAACAGATCTTTGTCGTTGCTGAACCGGGAAAGGAAGCAGTATAACTATATGCATTGACTCCACAGAGAATCTCATCGTACCATCGTCGTTTGTGTTCCACACTAGTGAAAAAATCGAGGACCAGCGAAACGCGAGTTCACGTTGATCTTCATCAAAGAACGCCTTGAAGTTGCCCTGCAGAACTGTGTGATCCGTTTCTTCAAAGTTTATTCCCGATGCGTACGTGAAGGTGTCTACGTCCATGAACAATTCACCAGTATCATCGTCACTGATATATTTGAAGATTTCTTCCACAATAGATGTACGATCGAAGTAGAAAAAGTCAGGAGTGTGGATCTGAATAACAATGGATGGATTTGCCGTAAATAGTGGCGGGCCCCATACGTAAGGCGTGTCTGAAACCTGATCTCCAGGATAGCTGAATTCGGGTCCACTGACGTCGGGGAAATGAGTTATTCCGTCCAATATCGTATCACCTACAAACTCAGGATCAGGATACTCCATTTCTCGTATGCGATATGAACGGCAGGCAATTCGAAATTGAGACCTGGTATCCAGAATCGATCATTCCACAAATTCTGCACACGAAGTATCTTTCTTCACAATACAACCAAAGGGTTGCTTGTGGCTTTTTGGCTCACGATTTGTAAAAGAATTGCCGCAAAGTCACGCTATACCTCGCAGGATAGCTGAGTCAAAGGTTTTCACTCTTGCGAAGAGTTACACCTACATTGGCGCTGAGATCCCTTTTTTGTCACCGAACAGTCGCCGAAAATACATAGCCGTGCTCTATGAACTGTTTCGCTACTACTTGCTTATAATAATTATTGGGATTGGAAAAAGGATGATTCGTGTGGAAACCAAGTGAAAGTCCTAGCTTGGCACAATTTTGCCCACTTATTAGTGGTGAATTAAAATTTAATTAACCTTCTGTGGAAGAACAAGTTACAATCCAGTGCTAACGCTCGGAAACCTACGATTGCATTGTTCGCCGAAGAAAGAGATCCTGGCGTTTCTTTTAGCAAAGAGGAAGCTAAAATGAACGCGGAATGCACAGTCTACGTGAACAACTATCATCCATTCCAGTTTCACGGGGTACTTTTTACCGATGACCATAGCAGAAGGAATAACGAAGATATCTAACGCAACAGGCCTCTCCAAAACTTTAGTTGAAGCATCACAAGCAAAGTGTGAGGCATCAGCATTCCATGCTTGAGCTATTAATCTAAGTAATTATCGCAAAAAAGGCTCTAGTTTTCGTCACGGACACGTTTTTTCGCACTCGCGATGCCGGACAGATTACTTGTGCTGTGCTCGAGGATATATCCAAAGGATTTGACAAGGTCAGGCACCACGTGCTCATTAATGATTTGTTTGAGGTTGGCATGTCTGGTTCAGCATTAGTTTGGTGTGCCGACTATTTGTCCAATCGTCGCCAAATAGTGCACGTTGCTGAGAACTATAGCCCCCCTTTCTCCTGCATGTGTGGCGTTCCTCGGGCTCTTTTCTTGGTCCGCTGCTTTTTGTACTTATGTTCGTTCGATCCAGTCCATTATCTCCGAGTTTTGTGTGAAAGTTATTCAATTTGCTGACGATATTCTCTTGTATGTTTGCGGTATGCAGAAGAAGGCGCTTAGCAACTCCGTGTCTGCGGCTGTCTAAGCCATCAGTACCTGGCTGTCAAACCGCAATTTAATTCTAAATGCCCGGAAGACACAAGTGCTCTTCCGGTCTGCGCCACATATTACTGACCACTAATTTGCAGTCTACTGTCATGGAATGCAGCTCAAACAAGTTATATATGCAAAGTACCTTGGAATACATTTGGACCAGGATCTTTCTTGGAGGACTCGAGTTGATTCTATGGTCAACAAACTTGACAGAAAAATTGGCATTCTGTTCCGAAATCGACACAATATTCCGCTGACTGGCGGAGAAACCTTTGTTAAGTGCCCAATGTTGCCAGATTTTCTATATGCATCAAATTGTATTTCTGGCGGCTTTTCCTTAACCCAGTTTGGGGCTTGAACGAATGCTGAAGCGAGCTTTACGTTTAGTGTACGTTACTGGTTTTGTAGTCCATCAAGCCCTTATTTGCGAGACTTGGTCTAGATCGTTTGGCATTCATGTATCCCAAGAAATGATTGTACTTTAGGTGGCGCTGTTTGGAAGTCCGCTGTAGTGTCTTATTAACCCTTTGCGTGCTGAGTACGAGTTAAGTCGCGCTTTATGCATTACCTGATCCACTACGTGCGAGTTAACCCCTCTGTGGGTCTTACTCAATGTATGTGAGGGGTGGTCACGCAAACACGCGTACAAACAACCAGCCATAACTCAAGTTCTGTGAGTTGTAGGCATGGGTAAACTATACATTTTCAAAATCTGTATGTCTTGACGAGTCCAGAAAACACAAATATGACTATGTCCAGGCAAGGGTTTGACCCATGGTAGCCCTTCAAGTTGAGAGAAAATACAATTGCGAACAATAAAACACAAAAATCACAGCATACAAAACGGTACACGTGCTGATAACGGTTTGGCGGAAGAGAACGACCCCACCGCCCGATCGGTAACATCGAGATTCATCAAACCGACACCAGTAAACGAATCTCGAAATGTGCTTGCTGGTACCACTCGTGTGCGGCGGAAGGTATTTTTCGAGGGGAATGTAAGTCCCGGCTGCAGAGCAACATCAATAGTGAAGTGGTGCAGTGACAGGGATGTGGATGTTCTTGCATGCTCAGTTTCCGAGTCAAGGTACCTAGGGACGTGGTACGCAAGAGTAAGTGTAGCAGAAGATGAAGCATCGAAGATCACGAACAAATCATTCTGGCCCGAAGCCATTCAACACACTGTTCGTCCCTGGCGGTTTGCAGATGAGTCAGCAACAGGAGGCCACGATTTTTTTTACCAGAGCCACGTAAACCCGTCATGTGTAAGCCGTGAATAAGGGGAGGGGTGGCGTGGTCTGGGATGCTCTGCCGACCTTGGGTCTCGGCTTCATCACAAATAGGCGCGCCAATAGCAGAGAGAGAATAAGAGAGAGACATAGACAGAGAGAGAGAGATAAAGAGAGAGAGAAAGAGAGAGAAAGAGAGAGAGAGAAAGAGAGAGGGAGAGAGAGAGAGGGAGAGAGAGAGAGAGAGTAAGAGAGAGAGAGAGAGAAGAGAGAGAGGAGAGAGTGAGAGGAGAGAGAGAGAGATAGAGAGAGAGAGCGGGGTTGGGGAGCAAGAGAACTAAATAAGGTATTTTAAAAATATTAGAGAGAGAGAGCGCGAGCGGGGAGGGTTTGGTGCAAGAGAGGGGAAGAGAACTAAATATTTGAGAGAGAGAGGAGAGAGAGAAATATAGAGCGAGAGAGAGAAAGAGAGAGAGAGATAGAGAGAGAGAGCGAGAGCGAGAGAGAGAGAGAGATAGATAGATAGAGAGAGAGATAAAGATAGAGAGAGAGAGAGAGAGTGAGAGAGGAGAGGATAGAGAGGATAGAGATAGAGAGAGAGAGAGAGAAAGAATGAGAGAGATGGAGAGAGAGAGAGAAGAGATAGAAGAAAGCGAGAGGAGAAAGAGTAAGAAAGAGAGAGAGAGATAGAGAGAGAGAGAGCGAGGAGGGTTAGGGGCAAGAGGAAGAAAGAGAGAGAGAGAGATAGAGAGAGAGAGCGAGGGGGTTGGGGAGCAAGAGAACTAAATAAGAGAACTAAATAAAGAATTTTAAAACTTTGACTTGACACCAAAACTGCAACTGCAAAGAACGCTCCTTCCCACAAAGACAGCTCAGCAAAACACGTCTTCAAATAAGTTTCTTGAGGGAGAAAAAGTTCCCAACAGTGTTAGATTCAATGCTATTCTTTTAGGTTTGCATGCAGTCGTGAAGCGGTTCATTCGACTATCATGTTAGCACAATGCTTCACTTCTAGTACTGCACATTTGAATTGCTACTACTCTCCTTGTCGTCCCCATATCTGGTACAAATCGTTCTGGTGATTTCAGCTATAGTGATGGATGAGGTTACTGCTCTGGTTGTCATTAATTTGTCATATTTTGCACTATAACTTCTTGTTTACTATCAAGGATTAGGCTGTAACACTTGAATATTGAATCTCCCACCGATATCCACCCCTGCGCGCTAGCTTGTTTCTCAGTAGCTCCTCAATCCGTCTTGTCCTCCGTCCCAAAGATGGTTATCGCAGAAACCAAATGGCGTCTGGGCGACTATCGGAAACTAAATCAATTATCCTCAGATATTCCGTCAGTCGGGTGCTGAGTCAATCGATGAGTAGCATATCTTGGTCTTGCTGAACATTGCAAGGTAGAAATATAATATTATCTAAAAGCAGAGACTCCACAGTGAGTTCTATCGTCCAGTCGTCATTAAAATTTGTTTTCCACAATAGTGAAAAATTTGGGAACCAAATAACGGCCAGTTCAGGTCGATGGCCGTGAAAGAATGCGTAGAAAGAGACCTTCACAACTTACTATTTCGTCTCTCCGCGGCTTTCTCCCGTTGCATACGTGAAGAGTTCTAATTCCTTGAAGAATTCGCCGGTCACATCGTTATAGATCACCGTGAGGATGTCTTCCAGAATAGATGTACTGTGAACGAAGAATAGTCAGGAGTGTGAGTTGTTGCTGTTGCTGCTAGAATGCGCTGAGGTACAGTTCATTTATGTGTTATAAAGCAAACGGGAACCTGTACACATTGCACATGTTGCAGCACAGGGATAGTGCTAGCCATGTTACGCATCAAACTCGGAGTAAAGAAGTCCGAGTTAGAAGACAATAGAGAATCGTGGTAATACGACATTTCACACAAGTCATAGTTTCGAGAGACCGATTCGATTTGTAAGTATAACAAGGCCAGAACTATGAAAACACATACACACTCAAAACAAATTCTGAGGCTCGTCCGAGCTGCTTTGGCTGCTGCTTCTTTTCGCGATTAACCCCCCCCCCCCCCTGCTACCCAAATAAGTCACCAGATGTTGCTTTTCAAAAGCAAAGCCTTCAATTGCAGCCATTTCTGCTTCATCCGAATTTACAGCTCGAGTGGAAGCCACTGATTCCACTGCCGTGTCCTTTCCTGAAATGTTCGCCTCCGCTAGAAGCGACACATTTTCAGTTCAGACTCGGAGCTTTGAAGCTGGTCTGACAGGCCGGAATCGATCATGTGGATTAAATCTTCGTAAGACAGTTCCCTTTCAAATACCGACTTACTCTTTACCTCTCAGTTCAGTCCAATCAGTCTAGTCTCAGTAACGTAAAAGGACGATTTCTTGGAGGGGGGGGGGGAGGGGTTTGGTCCCGCATGACGTCACGGCGCGCACCCTGTAGGCACAATCTCAATCAAAAATGTTTCAAAAACGCTTGGTGGGCAGTAAATAGGACCTTCACTTTTCGACTTAATTTTTTTTTTTAAAGAATACCACGGAACGTGCAATAACTCAAGTATGGGAAAATAAAACAAATTACGCTCCAATAAATGAAACAAAGACGTGGAGAGTGAGAAATAAGCGTTGCATTACCTTTTCAAAAGCTGTTCGATAACGCTAGGTCAAACTTCTAGTTTGTGAAGAAAAGTTTGATGAACCCTGGAACCATACATGTACATATTTTTAATAATATTTTTCATCATGTAGAAAGGTATGGCCACTGAGGCTTTTGTGGCAATTAATGCATGTGGTGGGTGCAAATGCAAAACAGACATTTGTAATCGTGTAACGCACGTTGGCATGTTTAATTTTCTGCTAGTTTCTTGGGGAAGAAACTTACCCAACAGAGTTTTCCTTAAGATTTGAGCGCAGTCGTGAAGCGGTCCTTGCAAATGTCATGTGAGTGCAATGCTTCACTTATAATATTGCATACTTGAATGGCTACTACTCTTTTTTGGCAATAAACAAGACTCTCTTAGAACACAAATTAATACAATGGATAAAAACGGAATACAACATACACTGAAAAACAATCAGAAACTGCATGTGTATAATAAAATATTTTCAAACCCACACCAAAAAAATTCAAATGATTATTTTATAGTTATTGGCTACTACTTTCCTTGTCGTCACCAGATCTGGTACAAATCGTTCTGGTGATTTCGACTATAGCGGTGGATAAGGATACTGTTCTGGTTGTCATTTATCATATTTTGCACTATGCCTTCTTGTTTCTGTCACTGTTTAGGTTGTAACACTTGATACTTGAATCTGTCAACGATATCCACTCCTGCATGCCTGATTATTGCTCGCTTGTTCCTTATTCCGCCTTGTACATCGTCCCAAAGATGGTTATCGCAGAAAGCAACTGGCGTCTGGTCAATCAACGGAAGCTCAATCAGTTCTCCTCAGGTATTCCGACATTTATGTGCAGAGTCACACGAACAGATCTTTGTCGTGGCTGAACGGGGGAAGGAAGCAGTATAACTATATGCATTGACTCCACAGAGAATCTCATCGTACCATCGTCGTTTGTGTTCCACACTAGTGAAAAAATCGAGGACCAGCGAAACGCGAGTTCACGTTGATTTTCATCAAAGAACGCCTTGAAGTTGACCTGCAGAACTGTGTGATCCGTTTCTTCAAAGTTTATTCCCGATGCGTACGTGAAGGTGTCTACTTCCATGAACAAATCACCACTCTCATCGTCACTGATATAGTTGAAGATTTCTTCCACAATAGATGTACGATCGAAGTAGAAAAAGTCAGGAGTGTGGATCTGAATAACAATGGATAGATTTGCCGTAAATAGTGGCGGGCCCCATAGGTAAGGCGTGTCTGAATCCTGAACTCCAGGATAGCTGAATTCGGGTTCTCTGACGTAGCGGAAATTAATTAATCCGTCCAATATCGTACAACCTACAAACACAGGATCTGGGTACTCCATTTGTCGTATGCGATATGAACGGCAGGCAATTCGAAATTGAGACGTCGTATCCAGAATCGATCATTCCACAAAATCTGCACACAGAGTATCTTTCTTCACAATACAACCAAAAGGTTGGCTGTGGCTTTTTGGCTGACGATTTGTAAAAGAATTGCCGCAAATTCACGCTGTATCTCGCAGGATAGCTGAGTCAAAGGTTTTCACTCTTGCGAAGAGTTTCACCTAAATCGGTGCTGAGATATCTTTTTGTCACCGAACACTCGCCGAAAATACATAGCCGTGCTCTACGAACTGTTTTGCTACTACTTGTTTATAATAATTATTGGCATTGGAAAAAAGATGATTCGTGGTGAAACCAAGTGAAAGTCCTAGCTTTGCACAATTTTGCCCACTTATTAGTGGTGAATTAAAATTTAATTAACCTTCTGTGGAAGAACAAGTTACAATCCAGTGCTAACGCTCGGAAACCTACGATTGCATTGTTCGCCGAAGAAAGAGATCCTGGCGTTTCTTTTAGCAAAGAGGAAGCTAAAATGGACGCGGAATGCACAGTCTACGTGAACAACCATCATCCATTCCAGTTTCACGGGGTACTTTTTACCGAGGACCATAGCGAGAAGGAATTACGAAGATATCTAACGCAACAGGCCTCTCCAAAACTTTAGTTGAAGCATCACAGGCAAAAGTGTGAGGCATCAGCATTCCATGCTTGAGCTATTAATCTAAGTAATTATCGCAAAAAAGGCTCTAGTTTTCGTCACGGACACGTTTGTTCGCACTCGCGATTCCGGTAAGATTACTGGTGCTGTGCTCGAGGATATATCCAAAGGATTTGACAAGGTCAGGCACCAAGTGCTCATTAATGATTTGTTTGAGGTTGGCATGTCTGGTTCAGCATTAGTTTGGTTTGCCGACTATTTGTCCAATCGTCGCCAAATAGTGCACATTGCTGAGAACTATAGTCCCCCTTTCTCCTGCATGTGTGGCGTTCATTCGGCTCTTTTCTTGGTCCGCTGCTTTTTGTACTCTATGTTCGTTCGATCCAGTCCATTATCTCCGAGTTTTGTGTGAAAGTTATTAAATTTGCTGACGATTTTTTCTTGTATGTTTGCGGTATGCAGAAGAAGGCGCTTAGCAACTCCCTGTCTGCGGCTGTCTCAGCCATCAGTACCTGGCTGTCAAACCGCAATTTAATTCTAAATGCCCGGAAGACACAAGTGCTCTTCCGGTCTGCGCCACATATTACTGACCACTAATTTGCAGTCTACTGTCATGGAATGCAGCTCAAGCAAGTTATATATGCAAAGTACCTTGGAACACATTTGGACCAGGATCTTTCTTGGAGGACTCGAGTTGATTCTATGGTCACCAAACTTGCCAGTAAAATGGGCATTCTGTTCCGAAATCGACACAAAATTCCGCGGACTTGCCGAGAAACCTTTGTAAAGTGCCTACTGTTGCCAGATTGACTATATGTATCAAATTGTATTTCTGGCGGCCTTTCCTTAACCCTTTGTGGGTCTTACTCAATGTATGTGAGGGGTGGTCACGCAAACACGCGTACAAACAACCAGCCATAACTCAAGTTCTGTGAGTTATAGGTATGGGTAAACTATATATTTTCAAAATCTGTATGTCTTGACGAGTCCAGAAAACACAAATATGACTATGTCCAGGCAAGGGTATGACCCGTGGTAGCCCTTCAAGTTGAGAGAAAATACAATTGCGAACAATAAAACACAAAAATCACAGCATACCATACGGTACACGTGCTGATAACGGTTTGGCGGAAGAGAACGACCCCACCGCCAGATCGGTAACATCGAGATTCATCAAACCGACACCAGTAAACGAATCTCTAAATGTGCTTGCTGGTACCACTCGCGTGCGGCGGAAAGTATTTTTCGAGGGGAATGTAAGTCCCGGCTGCAGAGCAACATCAATAGTGAAGTGGTGCAGTGACAGGGATGTGGATGTTCTTGCATGCTCAGTTTCCGAGTCAAGGTACCTAGGGACGTGGTACGCAAGAGTAAGTGTAGCAGAAGATAAAGCATCGAAGATCACGAACAAATCATTCTGGCCCGAAGCCATACAACACACTGTTCGTCCCTGGCGGTTTGCAGAAGAGTCAGCAGCAGGAGGCCACGATTATTTTTACTAGAGCCACGTGAACCCGTCATGTGTGAGCCGTGAATAAGGGAAGGGTTGGCGTGGTCTGGGATGCTCTGCCGACCTTGGGTCTCGGCTTCATCACAAATAGGCGCGCCAATAGCAGAGAGAGAATGAGAGAGAGACATAGACAGAGAGAAAGAGAGAGAGAGAGAGAGAGAGAGAGAGAGAAAGAGAGAGAGAGAGAGAAAGAGAGAGGGAGAGAGAGAGAGAGAGAGAGAGAGAGAGAGAGAGAGAGAAAGAGAGAGAGAGAGGAGAGAGAGAGGAGAGAGTGAGAGGAGAGAGAGAGAGATAGAGAGAGAAAGCGGGGAGGGTTGGGAAGCGAGAGAACTAAATAAGAGAACTAAATAAAGTATTTAAAAAATATTAGAGAGAGAGAGAGAGAGAGGGGGGGAAAGAGAGAGAGAGCGCGAGCGGGGAGGGTTGGGGGCAAGAGAGGGGTGGAGAACTAAATGTTTGAGAGAGGGAGAGGAGAGAGAGAGAAGAGAGAGAAGAGAGAGTAATATATATAGAGAGAGAAAGATAGAGAGAGAGAGATAGAGAGAGCGCGAGAGCGAGAGAGAGTGAGAGATAGAGATAGATAGAGAGAGAGAGAGATAGAGATAGAGAGAGAGAGAGTGAGAGAGGAGAGGAGAGAGAGGATAGAGAGAGAGAGAGAGATGGAGAGAGAGAGAAAGAGAGAAAGAAAGAGAGATGGAGAGAGAGAGAGAAGAGATAGGAGAGAGCGAGAGGAGAAAGATTAAGAGAGAGAGAGAGAGAGAGAGAGAGGTAGATAGATAGAGAGAGCGAGTAGGGTTGGGGAGCAAGAAAACTAAATAAGAGAACTAAATAAAGTATTTAAAAAACTTTGACTTGACACCGAAACTGCAACTGCAAAGAACGCTCCTTCCCACAAAGACAGCTCAGCAAAACACGTCTTCAAATAAGTTTCTTGAGGGAGAAAAAGTTCCCAACAGTGTTAGATTCAATGGGATTCTTTTAGGTTTGCATGCAGTCGTGAAGCGGTTCATTCGACTATCATGTGAGCACAATGCTTCACTTCTAGTACTGCACATTTGAATTGCTACTACTCTCCTTGTCGTCACCATATCTGGTACAAATCGTTCTGGTGATTTCAGCTATAGTGATGGATGAGGTTACTGCTCTGGTTGTCATTAATTTGTCATATTTTGCACTATAACTTCTTGTTTACTATCAAGGGTTAGGCTGTAACACTTGAAAATTGAATCTCCCACCGATATCCACTCCTGCGCGCTAGCTTGTTTCTCAGTAGCTCCTCAATCCGTCTTGTCCTCCGTCCCAAAGATGGTTATCGCAGAAAGCAAATGGCATCTGGGCGACTATCGGAAACTAAATCAATTATCCTCAGATATTCCGTCAGTCGGGTGCTGAGTCAATCGATGAGTAACAAATCTTGGTCCTGCTGAACAGTGCAAGGTAGAAATATAATATTATCTAAAAGCAGAGACTCCACAGGGAGTTCTATCGTCCCGTCGTCATTAAATTTTGTGTTCCACAATAGTGAAAAATTTGGGAACCAAATAACGGCCAGTTCAGGTCGACGGCCGTGAAAGAATGCGTAGAAAGAGACCTTCACAACTTTCTATTTCGTCTGCCCGCGGCTTTCTCCCGTTGCATACGTGAAGAGTTCTAATTCCTTGAAGAATTCGCCGGTCACAGCGTTATAGATCACCGTGAGGATGTCTTCCAGAATAGATGTACTGTGAAAGAAGAATAGTCAGGAGTGTGAGTTGTTGCTGTTGCTGCTAGAATGCGCTGAGGTATAAAGCAAAAGGGAACCTGTACACATTGCACATGTTGCAGCACAGGGATAGTGCTAGGCATGTTACGCATCAAACTCGGAGTAAAGAAGTCCGAGTTAGAAGACAATAGAGAATCGTGGAAATACGACATTTCACACAAGTCATAGTTTCGAGAGACCGATTCAATTTGTAAGTATAACAAGGCCAGTACTATGAAAACACATACACACTCAAAACAAATTCTGAGGCTCGTCCAAGTTGCTTTGGCTGCTGCTTCTTTTCGCGATTTACCCCCCCCCCCTCTGCTACCCAAACAAGTCACCAGATGTTGCTTTTCAAAAGCAAAGCCTTCAATTGCAGCCATTTCTGCTTCATCCGAATTTACAGCTCGAGTGGGAGCCACTGATTCCACTGCCGTGTCCTTTCCTGAAATGTTCGCCTCGGCTAGAAGCGACACATTTTCAGTTCAGACTCGGAGCTTTGAAGTTGGTCTGACAGGCCGGAATCGATCATGTGGATTAAATCTTCGTAAGACAGTTCCCTTTCAAATACCGACTTACTCTTTACCTCTCAGTTCAGTCCAATCAGTCTAGTCTCAGTAACGTAAAAGGACGATTTCTTGGGGGGGGGGGGGGGTTGGTCCCGCATGACGTCACGGCGCGCACCCTGTAGGCGCAATCTCATTCAAAAATGTTTCAAAAACGCTTGGTGGGCAGTAAATAGGACCTTCACTTTTCGACTTAATTTTTTCTTTGAAAGAATACCACGGAACGTGCAATAACTCAAGTATGGGAAAATAAAACAAATTACGCTCCAATAAATGAAACAAAGATGCGGAGAGTGAGAAATAAGCGTTGCAGTACCTTTTCAAAAGCTGTTCGATAACGCTAAGTCAAACTTCTAGTTTGTGAAGAAAAGTTTGATGAACCCTGGAACCATACATGAACATATTTTTTATAATATTTCTCATCATGTGGCAATTAATGCATGTGGTGGGTGCAAATGCAAAACAGACATTTGTAATCGTGTAACGCACTTTGGCATGTTTAATTTTCTGCTAGTTTCTTGGGGAAGAAACTTTCCCAACAGTGTTTACCTTAAGATTTGAGCGCAGTCGTGAAGCGGTCCTTGAGAATGTCATGTGAGTGCAATGCTTCACTTAGAGTATTGCATACTTGAATGGCTACTACTCTTTTTTTGGCAATAAACAAGACTCTCTTAGAACACAAATTAATACAATGGATAAAAACGGAATACAACATACACTGAAAAACAATTAGAAACTGCATGTGTATAATAAAATAGTTTCAAACCCACACCAAAAAAATTCAAATGATTATTTTATAATTATTGGCTACTACTTTCCTTGTCGTCACCATATCTGGTACAAATCGTTGTGGTGATTTCGACTATAGTGGTGGATAAGGATACTGTTCTGGTTGCCATTTGTCATATTTTGCACTATGCCTTCTTGTTTCTGTCACTGTTTAGGTTGTAACACTTGATACTTGAATCTGTCAACGATATCCACTCCTGCATGCCTGATTATTTCTCGCTTGGTCCTGATTCCGCCTTGTACATCGTCCCAAAGATGGTTATCGCAGAAAGCAACTGGCGTCTGGTCAATCAACGGAAGCTCAATCAGTTCTCCTCAGGTATTCCGACATTTATGTGCAGAGTCACACGAACAGATCTTTGTCGTTGCGGAACCGGGGAAGGAAGCAGTACAACTATATGCATTGACTCCACAGAGAATCTCATCGTACCATCGTCGTTTGTGTTCCACACTAGTGAAAAAATTGAGGACCAGCGAAACGCGAGTTCACGCTGATCTTCATCAAAGAACGCCTTGAAGTTGCCCTGCAGAACTGTGTGATCCGTTTCTTCAAAGTTTATTCCCGATGCGTACGTGAAGGTGTCTACTTCCATGAACAATTCACCACTGTCATCGTCACTGATATAGTTGAAGATTTCTTCCACAATAGATGTACGATCGAAGTAGAAAAAGTCAGTAGTGTGTATCTGAATAACAATGGATGGATTTGCCGTAAATAGTGGCGGGCCCCATAGGTAAGGCGTGTCTGAATCCCGAGCTCCAGGATAGCTGAATTCGGGTCCACTGCCGTCGTGGAAATGAGTTATTCCGTCCAATATCGTAACACCTACAAACACAGGATCTGGATACTCCATTTCTCGTATGCGATATGAACGGCAGGCAATTCGAAATTGAGACGTGGTATCCAGAATCGATCATTCCACAAAATCTGGCCACGAAGTATCTTTCTTCACAATACAACCAAAGGGTTGGCTGTGGCTTTTTGCCTTACGATTTGCAAAAGAATTGCCGCAAATTCACGCTATACCTCGCAGGATAGCTGAGTCAAAGGTTTTCACTCTTGCGAAGAGTTACACCTAAATGGCGCTGAGATCACTTTTTGTCACCGAACAGTCGCCGAAAATACATAGCCGTGCTCTATGAAATGTTTTGCTACTACTTGCTTATAATTAGCATTGGAAAAAAGATGATTCGTGTGGAAACCAAGTGAAAGTCCTAGCTTGGCACAATTTTGCCCAGTTATTAGTGGCGTATTAAAATTTAATTAACCTTCAGTCGAAGAACAAGTTACAAGCCAGTGCTATCGCTCTGAAACCTATGATTGCATTGTTCGCCGAAGAAAGACATCCTGGCGTTTCTTTTAGCAAAGAGGAAGCTAAAATGGACGCGGAATGCACAGTTTACGTGAACACCCATCATCCATTCCAGTTTCACGGGGTACTTCTTACCGAGGACCATCGCAGAAGGAATTACGAAGATATCTAACGCAACAGGCCTCTCCAGAACTTTAGTTAAAGCATCACAAGCAAAGTGTGAGGCATCAGCATTCCAAGCTTGAGCTATTACCTCATTTTCGCAAGTGAAGCTTTATCGAGCCACACTTTTTATTCTCTCGCCATCATAATATTGGGCAACAATACCCGTTTGGTTTGCGATGTAAAATAAAACTTCAAACAAACAATTATTCTAAGAATTTATCGCAAAAAAGGCTCTAGTTTTCGTGACGGACACGTTTGTTCGCACTAGCGATGCCGGACAGATTACTGGTGCTGTGCTCGTGGATATATCCAAAGGATTTGACAAGGTCAGGCACCAAGTGCTCATTAATGATTTGTTTGAGGTTGGCATGTCTGGTTCAGCATTAGTTTGGTTTGCCGACTATTTGTCCAATCGTCGCCAAATAGTGCACCTTGCTGAGAACTATAGCCCCCCTTTCTCCTGCATGTGTGGCGTTCCCCGGGCTCTTTTCTTGGTCCGCTGCTTTTTGTACTCTATATTCGTTCGATCCAGTCCATTATCTCCGAGTTTTGTGTGAAAGTTATTCAATTTGCTGACGATATTCTCTTGTATGTTTGCGGTACGCAGACGAATGCGCTTAGCAACTCCCTGTCTGCGGCTGTCTTAGCCATCAGTACCTGGCTGTCAAACCGCAATTTTATTCTGAATGCCCGGAAGACACAAGTGCTCTTCCTGTCTGCGCCACATATTACTGACCATCAATTTGCAGTCTACTGTCATGGAGTGCAGCTCAAGCAAGTTATAAATGCAACGTACCTTGGAATACATTTGGAACAGGATCTTTCTTGGAGGACTCGAGTTGATTCTATGGTCACCAAACTTGCCAGGAAAATTGGCATTCTGTTCCGAAATCGACACAATATTCCGCTGACTTGCCGAGAAACCTTTGTAAAGTGCCTACTGTTGCCAGATGTTCTATATGTATCAAATTGTATTTTTGGCGGCCTTTCCCAGTTAGGGAGGCTTGAAGGAATGCTAAAGCGAGCTTTACGTTCAGTGTACGTTACTGGTTTTTGTAGTCCATCAAGCCCTTTATTTGCGAGACTTGGTCTAGATCGTTTGGCATCCATGTATGGCAAGAAATGACTGTATTTGAGATGGCGCTGTTTGGAAGGCCGCTGTAGTGTCTTATTAAGTTAACTGTTCGAGCGCTTAATAATGGTCTAGCAACGTGCAGCCTTGCTCATGCTCACAACTGCCTTTGCTCGTCTTGGCGCTTCCTTCCAATGTGCTAAGCTGTGGAATGATTTACACCCTTCAGCTCGCTGTGTGGATAACTCCGCCTGTTTTAAGAAACTGTTACCCAAATGCCTTGCTTCTTAACGCTAGTACTTATGACTTTCAGCTTTGCTAAATTCATGCAAAAGTGGGGCGCCCATCGTCTGTTGCTTTAACCTTTCGTTCTATCGCTAACATGATCTCCTATCCAATAGTCTATTATAATCATTAATAATTCATATCTTTTTGCATCTTTCCCTCGAGTGGGTCTATTGTTGTTCGGCAATTGTCTGTTATTGTTGTTGTATACTTTATTTATAGTGGAAATCAAAACAGGCAAAATGCCTAATAACATTGGACCCACTGTGAATAACATGTTAAAGGATATTGTGGAGAAAAAAAAAAAAGTAGATACAAGAGAAAAAGAGAAAGGAAAAAATGACGGAGGGTTGGTTGCAACGAACAGATATCAATCCAGTAAGCATTGGAAAACCTATGTCGCTGATAATATATACTGCAAGGCTTGAGATTTAAAATCCAAATACCTATTTGAACATTTTGCTGCTGGTGGCAATCTATTCCACATAATGGCTCCAGCGTGCGTTAGGCGCTTAGCAGAACGAGCAGTGCTAGCAGGTGGGACCACAAGCAAGTTGCTTTGGCCTCCCCGAGTGCGAGTTGAGGGCACGACAGCAAAAAAGGACTCAAACAGGGTGCTACATGCATCATGCAAACATCGCCAGATGAAACACAACATATTCAAGTGCACAGAAACCTGTAGATCACATACATGCATTCGATTTAGCAGGGGAGCAGTACTGGTCAACGGTGGCGACTTGCAGACTGCCCGAGCGGCACGTTTGAACAGCCTATGTAGCCGTTGTTCCTGGGCAACTGTCAAATACGGGTAGTAACTAATAGAAGCATACAAAAATTCAGGCAAAACGATAGATCTGAAGTAGGTGAGTCGGCATGGATACGGCAGCGAGGAAGCATGTCGCAGCAGGACAGCAATTTTGCCGGCAACACGACGAGCAACATGGTCCACCATTGTGGTCCAACTCCTGTCCGAGTCAAAATGCAGGCCAAGGTATTTGGCAGATGTGACTACTGGTAGGACTTGTGAATTGCATACAACATTGATGTCGAGGGCTGCAGCTCTATGGTGTGGTATGGCGAGTATCTGCGTCTTGGTCTCGTTAAGGATCAGTCCACGTTTCTTCAACCAAGTGGCCAGGTACTGAACTGCTGCAGTGAGGCGCTGGGAGACAACTTCTGGCTGTGGACTGCTCGCACGCAGCGAGATGTCATCAGCAAACTGAATAGTGGTGACGTCATGAGGGGCAAGGTCGCCGGCAATATCCCTCACATACAGAACGAAGAGCAAAGGTCCGAGAACTGACCCCTGAGGAACCCCTGACTGGCTGTCATAAGTTGTACTTCTGGTTTTTCCTGTCTCCACGTATTGCCGGCGATACATCAAGTAGTCTGAAAACCATTGCAAAGCAGTGCTAGTGAGACCCAGTTCAAAGAGGTCCTCAACCAGAATGCTATGCTTTACCTTGTCGAAAGCTTTAGACATGTCGACAAATGCTACTCCTGTGTGCTGCCCAGCGGCTTGTGCTTCATTGATGTTCTCTACAGCTAGCACTAAGGCATCTGCTGTGGAATGCTGGTGTCTGTAACCAAACTGACTAGTAGGCAAGAAATTGTTCTTGTTGAGGTACTGCAGAAGCTGCTTATGAACAATACGTTCAAGCACTTTCGACACTATCGGCAATAGGGAGACTGGTGGGTAATTCTTGGGTTGGCTGGGGTCTCCAGCCTTGAACAGAGGCCGTATCTTACCCACCTTCATTGCCGCAGGAAACTGTCCTTCTCTCAATGACTTATTAAATAGTAGCGTGAGTGACGGTGCCAGGATGTCAGCATGCATCTGGAGGAGACTTGCTGGAATATCATCACTCCCAGTGGCTTTTCTGGTGTCCAACTGTTCCAACATTTTCCGAGTAGTTGCAATGGAGACAGGCAAGAATTCCGAGAAGTGCACCGCAGGTGGAGGCCCAAGGGGTAGGCGTAGCTGTGCAGGGCAAGCTGGATCTTCCACAACTTTCGAAAAAGTGTCTCGAATCGCATCCACCGTGCACTGTGGATCCCTATACGTCGACTGTTTGCCTGTCAACTCCTTGATTATTTTCCAAGTCTCTCTGGCATTTCCAGTACATTGCTGAAATTTGGAGTTGTAGAATTCCTGTTTCCGGGTCCTGTTGTAGCTAGTTGCCGCACGTCTGGCTGTACTAAATTCAGCATAAGTCTCCTGTGTCTTAGCAGAGAGCCACTTTCGGTGCAACCTATTCCGCTTGTGTAGTAAGTACAACAATTGCCGGTCAATCCACGGCACTGAAGGCTTCTTCGTTCTGTGATTACTTTGAAGTGGGGCATGGACATCCAAAACCTCAATAAACCGGCTAGACCACTCGGTCCACATGGCGCTTGGGTTGCCGGTAATACTACACAAGTTCTTCTGGGTTTAGTCACGCCGGAAGTGATCGTGGTTTATCCGGTGATAGTTGCGGTATAAACGTGTGGTGTCAGATCCACGAGGCACAATGAGGTGAAAGTCACTGGCCACGGCAGCATGGTCACTGAAAGCGACCGGGATGATCTTCGCTGTAGTGGAAGGATCAAAATTGTTCAGTATCAAATCGAGGGTGCTGTCTTGTCCTGTCGAGCTAAATCGCGTAGACTTGTTGACACCGTGATGCAGAGCATAGCTGTTCAGCAAGTCAGATAAGTAGTGATACTGAGGGTCCCTGGCACTTAGGTCAATATTCACATTAAAGTCACCACAAACGATAGCATTTGGCTGTGGCCTTAGAGCAGCGCAAAGATGTTCGTCTAGCTTGTCCCAGTAACCCACAGGTTCAGATGGAGGGCGGTAGATCGTTCCAACAAGACAACTGCGGGGCCCGCAAGCGACTTCACACCAGCACCTTTCCACACCATCAGTTGTTATGTCGTCTCTTGGTTTTACCGGAAGACATGACTTCCAGTATATGCAAACTCCTCCTCCTACTCCACCACTACGGTCTCTGCGTGTTACATTATATCCAGTCAGGGCTATTTCTTGGTCCGAAACAGTGGCGTCGAGCCAGGTTTCGTTGACACAGACTATATCCGGGGCGTTGAGTTGTTGTGTGAGCAGTAGGATGTCATTGAGTTTGTTACGCATGCTCCTGATGTTGAGAAATAGAACGCGAATGCACTTGGGTGGGTAGGAGAAGGTAGTGGAACTGACGGACTAAATGAGTCAGCAAGGGGGTTAAGATTGGGAGTTTTATTAGTTTGTCGTCCAGAATCAGGAAGGAATGGTGGCGCAAGTGGATTGAGCGACGCACTCAGTTCTCTTGAGTGATGCGGTCTGATTTGAAGCGCCATTCACGAACCGAAATGCCACTTGGCCAGAAGTCTAGACTCTGGACCTTCTGCCAATGCTCCTCCGAAATAACAAGGTGGGCATACGCCAGACCAAAATACCGTGCCGCAGATACTGAGCATTTGATGACAGTCACACTGCGGTCCTCGCACCATTTAGCGATTGAACCTGCCGAGCAACCGACATCAACACGGCCAACGTAGACGGCCTTGCACCTTAGCCGACTGGCACCCCTTAACCGGTCGTGCTTGCGTGCAGGGCGCTGATAGCAAGATGTCACCGTTGCCTGAAGTGCGGGCTCCGTTACTGAGCCTGCATTCGTCCTGTCTGGTGCAGCCTGGGCAGCCTTGGCACGAAAGCCATCGGTAGCCGGCGCAGCCGCAGCCCTGGAGTAGGAGTGGGGGTGCATCTGCGCCTGGCACGCACCCACAGCCTGCGCGGGCCGTGGATGCACCCGCGGTGAAGGACTGGTACAGGCTGGTTGGGTGCCGGCCAGGCACTCCTCCAGCTTCCTTACTCGACTGCAAGTTACGTCCGTGCTAGCAGCCACACGTCGGATTTCTTCGCCTTGCGACCTGATCGCTTGCTCCAAGGGTCCGGTATCCGTCTTCTCAAGCCTTCTTTCAAGAATATTGAGTCGAGTATCCAAGCCATTGAACGAGTTACTGACGGCTGACACCTCCTCACGGATACGAGCAATGGAATCTAGGACCGTTTCCATGCGCTCTTCTAAAAGATCGCTCATACAGGTGCGGAACTGTTTCATGAGGTAGTCTGCATTTACGATGCCAACAGAGTCCGGTGCGGGGAGCTGTGTCGGCGACTTTCGACCGGTACCAACGCCAATGCTGGAAGCAACACTCTCAGGCGACTCCGACAGCTCTCCCAGCTCAAACACAGGTCGAGGCTGTACATGTGCGCAATCCCCGACAGCACCCGCACGAACATGCCTCCGTTCCAGAGAGGCAGCACTTGCTGGCGTTCCAGCTAGAGCCTCCAAGGCCCGCACCATCCCCTCGAACGACATGATTGCTCTGTAGCTGTGTTGACGTGGTTTCAACAGCGCGCGCCCCTCACGCCTCTCACTACTACACTAGTCCCATCGAACAGAAGTGTGAATGCCAAGCCAGGTGCGCAAACAGCAAACAGCACACTGGGCTTGTCCGTGACAACAACGTAGTCGGTGTGGCAACTAGCGTCTCCAAAGCACACCCGGCCGACGAGGAAGGCTACACACAGCTACCCAGCTTCAACAAACGGGAGGGCAGCCTAAAACTACAATGTCAATGGAGAACCGGCCGGACAATTAATCACCTGGGTCTCAAGAATAGCAGAGCAGGCCAAATCACCACCGATAAAACAACTGCAGCCGACTTAAAAAGTCAAATGGAAGGTAATAGGGCAAGCTACGTGCCAGTAGAATGAACCTACACGATGGAAATTTTCAAATCTCAGGAGAGGCAAAAACTGCATCCGCACTAATCTGTTGCTTGTCAACGCTTTCAGTTATCAGTGTCGGGGGGGGGGGGCAGGGGGCCTGGCCCCCCCCCCCCCCTTGAAAATTTCGACCTTGGTCTAGGATTACAGTAGCTTGTAGAATGAGTGCTCCAAATGACTTGGTGTGTCAAGTGGGTCACGCGTGCTGGGTACTTCTATACGTGTCCGGTCACTCCGGTACATGGTGTCACGCACTGAGTCTGTGCTAGTCAGCGCGCTGTGTACTGGTGTACAACTACTGTTGGCACTGCGAGCTGAGGACACGGCCGCACTTCAAACATGTGAAAAACGTGCCCAAATATGCAGGGCCTGGTACATAGTTCAGCGATCGCGTTGGGCTGAAGTATGGTGCACGGTGCTGTCGACTTCATCCTTCCTTTTTTCTTTTTCACTTGTCAGAAACTACAAGTAAACTCTCTCTAGCTCTCTACTTCGCTTGTAGCCAACGGGTTACCTTCAGATATGAGATGAAGAGGAAAGGGTTTGACATCAGGTCGTTCTTCAGTGGACCGGTAGATAAGAGAGCTCGCGTTGGAGAGCCGTCCAATGGTTCGTCGCGGCCGCTGTCGAGTGGAAATGTTCCAGTGCAGTGTCGTGAGAATGGAATACAAACTAGGAACCGGCGGATTCCGCTTGAAAAGGTGGCATTTTCTGCTCAAAAAGCAGTGAAATTGGCAGAACCATACAAACCTTATGGCGGGCAATTCCTCGAATTCTGCTCTATAATTTTATCCAAATACCAAACACCCATGAAACTTACCAGAAAAAGTACCGAATTCTGCCAATTTTTCTGCCGGCAGAATCCGCCGGACCCTAAAAACAACAGCTCTTCACAACTTCAGGACTTTGTTGTTGTTGTATTTCGTGTTTTGTTTTTTGGGGGGGGGGGGGGCGGATACTTTGGGCCCCCTCTTCGGTCAAGTCCTGGATCCGCCACTGGTTATAGCCACCACTATAAATAAAATCCAATCGAAATAGTGAAGTAGTAGCAACAAATGAGGCTAGTGGAGATGCCTCGCTGTCTCATGCCTTGCCGAACGTATGAATTGCAGATACCTAAATCCATTTGAGCCACCATAGCTGCCAGATATCTTCTACTACACAACCAACCCACAGCCATGTGGCTGCCATTGATACTGTTGTGAACCCTTCTGTTTCTCTAAATGTCAGGAACGAACGACCAGACGGCGCGAGGACAACTATTTACTCTCAACAGTATATTTTGACTTCCATTGAATAATAAATAAATAACACTAATAGCACCAGCTATTTATAGCATGCAAAACAGCGTACATGTTAAAACATACTCATAAAAAATGAGACATAACGTATACAGAAAAACCGCACACAGCGCATATGGCGTATTCCATGCAGCAACATCAGCGGTACGGCGGAGTCGAGGTACAACTTTGCAACGAAAACAATGCCATAAGCGCGAGGGCCTTGTCCACTTGAGAACTGGTCGTTGGTAACATTCTCCCCACCAAAGGGCTTCTCACTGCCGTACCGCTATGCCCACAAGTAAAAAAAATGATCCCGGGCTCTCACTGCGCGCCCAGACCGTGTCATCTCCTGCTGCGTTGGTGGTGGTGGTAACGGTGCTGACGGTTAATTGAATCAGAAGCATTCCGATGGCTTCCTGGCCACCCATCTGTATGCGTATTTGATACAGACCTCTAGGCACATTTCAGCTACGGAAAAAGTCGAATTTCTTTCCGAGTGATTAACCTTGAGCGGGGACTTTCCCCTCTCCTGACATGCTGAGTCACTTTGGCATGCTTTGGGCGTGGGCAGCATGAAAAAAACTCAAGGAAAATTTTTGGAATGTTTGCGATGAAGAAGCGAGAAATGGCTGGCGAGGAGAGAATTTCCTCGTATATCCAGCGATGGGGGGTGTATTTGAAGCTCCCTGGCGCTGGATATGTGATCTCGGTAGTGTCCTGTTGGAGCTCAACGTACGCAGCTCGGGGAGATAGTGAAATAGGGTTGATTAGAACCGAAGGTATTCTCAGAATAAAGTGAGTATTATTGCATTTGGGATTGATCGGGAAATTTTGTCCGTTTGTTCTCTTCTCTAAGAACTAGAAACTCGCTCTTACTCCCTAAGTGTAACTCATCCACTCTTTTGCGCTCCCCTCTCCTTATTGCTTTTTCTGTTTGGCTCACTCTACCAAGAGAAGTTAAGGATCTGACCTAACTCCGCCTGTTTAAGATCCGTGCCGCTACTTATGTACTACGACATAAATAGCTCGTTATCCACATGTCCTTTGCGTCTCTGTGTTTTTCACTGTTTTTACTTGACATTATCTTTCTTTACGAAGTTGTTGTTGCTGTTCATTTTGCTACTCTTTCTTTTTGCCTCCCCTAATTTTTATTTATCTCCGTGGTTGGCAATCACCCTCTCTCTTAACATTGGCCGGTGTTTCCACCGGGTCTTGAGATGTTGTAATAAATATAAAAATATAAAAAACAAAATGTGAGAAGGTATTTCACCGCATTACGAACTGAGGTACAGTCCTTTTATGTGAGATAAAGCAAAAGGGAACCTAAACACAGTGCACGAGTTGCAGCACAGGGATAATGCTAGCCATGGTACGCATCAAACTCGGAGTAAATCAATAAGTACGAGTAAGAAGACAATAGAGAATCGTGTGAATACTACATTTTACACAATTCAGGGTTTCGAAAGACCGATTCGATTTGTAAGCATTACGAAGGTCAGTACTATGACAACACATACACATTCAAAACACATTCCGAGGCTCGTCCGAGCTGCTTTGGCTGCTGCTTCTTTTCGCGATTTACCCCCCCCCCCCCCCCCTGCTACTCCAACAAGTCGCCATAGTTGCTTTTGAAAAGCAAAGCCTTCAAAATGCAGCCATTTATGCTTCATCCGAACTTACTGCTCGAGTGGAAGCCAGTGATTCCACTGCCGTATCCTTTCCTGAAATGTTGGCATCTCGCTAGAAGCGACACATTTTCAGTTCAGCCTCTGAGCTTTGAAGCGGGTCTGATAGTCCGGAATCAATCATGTGGAGGCGATCTTCGTCAGACATTTTCCTTTCAAATACCAATTTACTCTTTACCTCTTAGTTAAGTCCGATCAGGCGAGTCTCATTGACGTAAAAGGACGTTTTTTGGAGGGGGGGGGGGGGGGTTGGCCCCGCATGACGGCATGGCGCGTACCATGTAAGCACAATCTCAATCGAAGATGTTTCAAAAACGCTTGGTTGGCAGTAAATGGGACCTTCACTTTTCGACTAAATTAATTCTTTGAAAGAATACCACGGAACGTACAACAACTCAGGTATGACAAAACAAAACTAATTACGCTCAAATACATGATACAAAGATGCGGAGACTGAGAAATAACCGTTGCATTACCTTTTCAAAGGCTGTTCGATAACGCTAAATCAAACAAGTTTAATGAATCTTGGAAACATACATATTTTTAATAATATTTTTCATCGTGTAGAAAGGTAGGGCTACTGAAGCTTTTGAGGTAATGAATGCGTGTTCTGGGAGCGAATACAAAACTGACGTTCGTATTCGTGTAACAAACCTTGATATGTATACTGTTCTGCCAGTTTCGTGAGGAAGAGACAATTTCCAACAGGGTTTCATCCCAAGGGGTTCATTTAGATTTTGATGCAGTCGTGAATCGATCCTTGCGACTTTCATGTAAGTACAATGCCTCACTTCTATTATTGCGTATTTGAATGGCTACTACTCTTTTTTTGGCAATATACAAGCCTATCGTTCCAAATACGAATTAACGCAATGAATTAAAATGGAATAACAAAAACACTGGAAAAGAAATCAGAAAATGCATGTGTAAGATTTTCAAACCCAAATCAAAAATTATTCAAACACATTTTTTATAATTATTGGCTACTACTCTCCTTGTCGTCACCATATCTCGTACAAATTGTTCTGGTGATTTCGGCTATAGTAGTGGATGGGGATATCGTTCTGTTGGTCATGTGTCATATTTTGCACTATGCCTTCTTGTTTATTGTGTCTGTTTAGGTTGCAACTTTTGATACTTGGATTTCTCATCGGTATCCACTCCTTCTTGCGTGATTGCTTCTCGCTTCCCCTTCATTCCGTCTTGTACTTCGCCCCAAAGATGGTTATCGCAGAAAGCAAATGGCGTCTGGTTGACCAACGGAAACTCAATTAGTTCTCCTCAGGTATTCCGACCGTTGGATGCTGAGTCACACGATAAATAACAGATCTTTGGCGTTGCTGAACAGTGCAAGGTAACAATATAACTATATGCGCCGACTCCACGGAGAATTTCATCTTGCCGTCATCATTTGTGTTCCACACTAGTGAAAAAGTGGAGAACCAGTTATACGCGAGTACACCTGGATTGTCTTGGAAGACCGCCTTGAAGTCTAGCTGCAGAACTGTGTGATCCGTTTTTCCATGGCTTATTCCCGATCCATACGTGGAGGTGTCCGAAAATATGTCAAATCCAACCATCACATCTTCACAAATGAAGTTGAGGATATCTTCCACAATAGATGTCCTATCGAAGCAGAATAGGTCAGGAGTGTGAATCTGAATAACAATCAATGGTTTTGCCGTAAAAAGTGGCGGACCCCATTCGTAAGGAATGTCTGAGTCCTGATTTCCCGTACAGCTGAAGTCGGGATCACTGTAGTCGTTTTTATAATATTCAGGAATGCCGTCAAGTATCGTAGAACCTACAAAGTCAGGGTCTGGATACTCCATTAATTTTGTCAAAATTAATGCGATTTGAACGGCAGCCAATTCTCAATTCAGAGGTGGTATCCAAAACCGATTGTTTCACAAAGAATGAACACGAAATCTCTTTCATCACAAAACTACAAATAGATCGCAGTTGCTTTTTTGCCTCACGTTTTGTAAGAGAATTGCCGCAAGTTCACGCTATCTAGCAGAATGGTTGAGTCAACTGTTTTCACTCTTGCGAAGCGTCTCCATGGGTTGCACTGAAAATGGCGCTGAGATCACCTTTTGTCACCTACCACTCACGTAAAAAACGTTGTATTTCTCGCCGGCCGACCGCAGGGAAATAGGGGGGAAATGATATCTGGCGAATTTTTTAAATTTGAAAATATGGCATCTGGTGTGTTCTTTACTGTCGATTATTTTCCTGACTTCTTCAGTCAGGTTTGAGTCTCACCAGAGTCCCTGCCCGAGTCACGCTTCATTTCGGTCCAAATTATCATTGCTTTTATCACATTTTGCCGTGATGCGCATGCCATGCCTACATGATTCCTAATCGCCTTTTGGGATATACGCTCGGTTTTTTTCCCTCAAAACTGCGTTCTCCGACGCTAGGGTTTTTCCCGGCTGGCTCGGTCCAAGAAAAATAATCTGACGGTCCCAAGTGGTTCCTCATCATGGCCTATTTCCGCTATCCACTGGCACGCATTTTTTTATCTTAGACACTCTGTTCTCAATCCTTGCTTCCATACTTCACTCGTTATCCAGTTCACATCCGACTGCGGCCAACTCAGATCTGGCTGCGGCCAACTAGCATCTGGCTGCGGCGAACTACCCTTCACTTTGTGTGTTGTTGCTATTGATGTTTATTTCTCTGTGTGTGCCAGTAAATGTGGAGCGAGAAATGGCCATGCTCTTTGAACTGTTTTGCTAATACTTCATTATAATTGGCTTTGAAAATAGATGATTCACGGGAAAACCGAGTCAAAGTGGTAGTAGGGCACTATTTGGGGTGGTTATTAGCGGTAAATTTAGTGCCAAATTTGGGCTTTCCCAACTCGGCACAACCACGTGCTCTCACGCGAACTACATGCAGACACCACCAAAGACACTTCCGCTGAGAGATAGTATTTTTCCACGCCTCTAGACAGCTGTTTCGCTCCCTGCCGGAGCTCATAAGTAGAGGATGGTAATGACGATCATGGAGTGTAAAGGAGTGGTAATTCTTATACAACCTATCAGCGCAAGTGCGCGTTTTCCACATAGAACAATGGCATATTCAAGCTACTAGATGGTTATTTTGAGAACAGCGAGAAGGACTATTTGACGCTTTCATTTGTGGAGGAACACACCATACCGCCGACGCAAATCTTACGCGGAACGAGAGAGCTTGGAAGCTCAGGGCCCTGCGCTATGCTTTGTTGCGTAGCTCATCGTGCATGGTTAGAACTGATGAAAATGCTTTTTCCTTTGATTAGCTACATCATTGTATTGCAAAAAGGTTTCAATGAGATACTGAAGTAACGTCTTCTGCATAGCTATGGGACCGGCGCTGACTCTGCCGATCACGGGCGTTCTGGAGTCGACGGGATGTCTGTCCTGAAGTTTCCTGGGAACGGCGCTGACTCTGAAGCTTTTGAGGTAATGAATGCGTGTTGTGGTAGCGAATACAAAACTGACATTCGTATTCGTGTAACAAACCTTGACATGCTAACTGTTCTGACAGTTTCGTGAGGAAGAGACAATTTCCAACAGGGTTCCATCCCAAGGGGTTCATTTAGATTTTGATGCAGTCGTGAATCGGTCCTTGCGACTTTCATGTTAGTACAATGCCTCACTTCTATTATTGCGTATTTGAATGGCTACTACTCTTTTTTTGGCAATATACAAGCCTATCGTTCCAAATACGAATTAACGCAATGGATTAAAATGCAATAACAAAAACACTGGAAAAGAAATCAGAAAATGCATGTGTGAAATAAAGATTTTCAAACCCAAATCAAAAATTATTCAAACACATTTTTTATAATTATTGGCTACTACTCTCCTTGTCGTCACCATATCTCGTACAAATTGTTCTGGTGATTTCGGCTATAGTAGTGGATGGGGATGTCGTTCTGTTGGTCATATGTCATATTTTGCAATATGCCTTCTTGTTTATTGTGACTGTTTAGGTTGCAACTTTTGATACTTAGATTTCTCATCGATATCCACTCCTTCTTGCGTAATTGCTTCTCGCTTCCCCTTCATTCCGTCTTGTACTTCTCCCCAAAGATGGTTATCGCAGAAAGCAAATGGCGTTTGGTCGACCAACGGAAACTCAATTAGTTCTCCTCAGGTATTCCGACAGTTGGATGCTGAGTCACACGATAAGTAACAGATCTTTGGCGTTGCTGAACAGTGCAAGGTAGCAATATTTAGAAAAGCGATCCTGTCAGCTTTTCTATTATTGTGTTCACATGGCGCTACCTAACGACACCGCTATTCAGACACGTTGTCTACGTAGCTACGTAAGTTTCTACGTAAGATGCTCGGTACCTGGTCCTCGACCAGGGAGCTACTCCATGGCTCCTACCATCGCGCGGCCGGCTGGCCGCATGCGTGTGCATTGCAGACTTTTTGTTGTTGCCTTTTCGGATGTGCATGCACGAGGAACTTCCTTCTTTGGAACTGCTTCTTGCATGAGCTGTTTCGGATATTTCGTCTCCTGGCCTGGCTCATTTCGTTTCGGCGCTGCTGAGACCTCATTTCGCGGAATATTACTCAATGACAGGTGAGTTGACCAGTTCACTTTGATTCATTTGCTTGTGTTGACTCTTTCATTTACGAAAAGTGTGCTGATTTTGGGCGGAATGAAATAAATAATGGAAAAGCTGACAGGATCTCCTTTCTAAATTTAGCTTTTCCGCTGCCGAGGCCTCCTTTTACGGAATACTCAAGGACAGGTGATCTCTGAGTTGACCAGTTTCCTTCGATTCATTTGCTTATGCTCACCCTTTCACTTACGGAAACGTGTGCTGATTTTATTCGGATTTAGATCCATTTTTATCTCTTTGCCCTTGCCTACAGTGTGCGAAAAACGCGAGTTCACCTTCTTGACGGTAAGGCTTATGTTAGATGTGTTGTCGAAATACTCATATCCATTGCACATTAGTACGTTTCAAGTAAGGCACTGGTCAGTGGCATACTATCGTTGGCAGTTCCCAATCTGGAGGGAAAGGTTCAAGGACTCATTGACCGAGTTTGCCAAATAAATTCGCATATCAATGAAAATCTCCATTGTGGAGAGGTTCAGTAACTTGTTTGCTTCATACGAAACGAGCCAATGGGTGCAGTCTCGTCTCGTGAAAATCTCGTACTTGTATGATTGCATTTGTTTACTCGAGTCTGGGCTGTTCGATTTGTGAGTACCGCCGAGATTGCACTGCCCCAAATAAAGTTTCGTGCCGCCAAAGCAAGCATTACGATCTGCAATCTGTTTGTAGTACCTGTAGTACCTGCAAGAATGTGCAGTCCGTGTATCGTACTTTCTCTGTTGCTGTTTCAGTTGCCGTCATGTTGCTAAAGAAAGGTTCAGTAGAGAGGTTCTGCAAAACGAAAATTCGAACGAAGTTTCGCGACAGTCCTTGCGAAAGTGTGCACGAATTTTTGCACGAACTTTGCGTTCTGCACATTTTCGTAGTTTGCGCGGGCCAAGTGCACGTACGCCATGCCCCGATCTCACGAAATTTCCTACGACAGTTCATTTCGTGTTCCCTGCAAGTTTCGCTTCCAAAGTTGCGAAAGTTCGTGCGAAGTTTCGCACCTCCTGATGTAGAGGGAAAGTTTGTACGCATTTTCGTTTTTCCTGAACCTCTCTAGTGACTCTTTTGTTTCATACGAGACGAGTCAATGAGTCGGTGTGGCTTAGAATCTTTCGCTGTAGAATAAATCTATTCGTATGTCTAATTGAGAAATAATTGTATTCACTGGTTATAAAATAGGTTAAGACAAACTCACAGAATAAATACCATCGGTCCCTTGGTGTTCGTCCTAAAGAGGTTCGCCTGGATATCATTCATACTCGCCAAAAGATGTGTAAGATTTTATTATCATGGAGTGCCTTGTTTTTCTCTCAGTATCAGTACCTCCAACCATAGCCTTGACCCTTTTATCCTCAGGATCAGTGTAAGGTTTGGAACGAGGTGTCGGACTCAGCAATGTATTTGTTTACATTTTAATACATGTTTATTGTTCCTCCTTTGCTGTGTTGTCTTAGAAAATCGTGGACTAATAGTTGAACTACTTTCAAAAGTTGTATCGACATCAACAGGATTACGATTTCAGTGCAATATGATGGTGGATGACCTTATCACGATAACCCATGATTATAAACCAATATAAACACAGAATCAACAAAAACATATGCGACACGCACCTGGCGCATGGCTACATTTCTCAAACAAATCTGATCGAGGGTGGGGAAATCTGAAATATCTGAAAGGCAAGATAAATTTATGACAGTCAGGAAATTCTGCAACAGCAACATGCACAGAGTAAACTCCGTATAGAAAAGTATAACCACCACACATGTTCACCCGCAGGAGAACATGCATTATCATGTGCCATTTTCTGCAAGAAAAGGCTTGCACATCAATGCGTATAATACGGTATTGATATGATCAAGAGTACATAAACCTCTTGATATGATGTGAAGTCCATCATTTACATAAATGCCGGCTTTGAGTATCAAAGCCAAGTTAGCCCACGCGGGCACATGCGCAGTGATGGTCTCATGATGCATATCATTAATTATTATTCTGTGCCGAGTATGATCTGTAATTTGCATTTTTGCACTGCTGCTACTGTTGCCTTTATGCGTGCTGCAGTAGCTAGTTGAATGCAGTTTGGTTTGTCTTTCCTTTGGACAAGAAGTGCTTTCCGTGTCAGGCTGGTCATTTCTCTCACTTTTCTGTTCAGTGGTCCGTCCGTGTTCGGATTACCTTGCTACAATGCCTCCACGGCGAGACCGGTCGGCTTTCTCTGCTGCGCAGACCGCCGAGCTCCAGGCTCTTATCACTTCGTCCCTTTCCGCGGTGCTGCCTCAACTAGCTGTTGCCCCAGTTGGCGTTGCGGACCCGGCTCCCGTCTCTGCTACTCCGCCCGTTCTGGCAGAGCCAGAGCCAGCTGTCTCCTTGTTGGATTCATCGGCAGAAGGCGTTCAGGAGGAGCCCGTTCCCGCCTTACCTGCTAGTTTCGCTCCCGCGGTTCGCCGGCCTCCGGTTTCTCAATCTACCCCTGGCGTGTTGGGCGCAACAGCGTCGTTGTCTCCACCAGCCGCGAGCTCCGTCACCCCGTCTGGTCTCACCGCGCCTGGGGCTTCGACTTCGTCTCGTCCTCACCTGCCTGAGTCTGGTAAGCCCTCTCGTTCTGTCGATGTTTATAGCCATGTGGCATTGGCTCAGATCGCGAAAGTGTTGCGTGGGGACTTTATAGATTTGAGCTGTTTGTTGCCCCCGGTCATTGCGTCGACCCCCACTGCTGAGCCTCATCCTAAACGGATTCGCGTGTCCGAAGAGGACGGCGATTTAGTTATGACGGCGTCCTCGTCGTCACGGCTCCGGATCGCCTCGCTCCAGTCCTGGCTGGAGGCTTGGACGATTTATTGTTGTATCGTTGCCGATCAGCAACCGTCGAAGTCCTCCGAGCTGCTGGGTTACCAGCTCATTATTCTCCAGTCGGCTAAGAAATTCCGGTGGGCTGCGGTGGCCGATTACGACACCCAGTTCCGCCAGAGAGCCTCTCGGTGTTCGGAGGTCCTCTGGAACAAGACCGACATGGACTTGTATGCTCGCTGTTTTACGGGCCAGTCCCTACCTATTTGCTCTGCTTGCCACCGGCCCGGTCACCTCGCTGCCTCCTGCTTGTCTAGCCCACGTGGCCGGCAGCCACAGTCGGCTGCTAGGGCTTGTGATGCGTTCAACCGCGGACGGTGTAATTTTCGCTCCTGCCGATTTCGTCATGTGTGCTCCTCGTGTGGCGCGGGGGACCATCCACGCAGCCAATGTACTGCCTCCGGCGTTGCCAGCAAGTCCACGTAGTGTGCCTTCGGCTTCTCCCTTGTCTGAGCATCGCCCGTTTACTCCTGTCCATGTCGCCTCCCTGGCGGATGAGCTCCAGTCCCATCCTGACAGGGATTTCGTGGCCACACTCCTCAATGGCCTGCGTCATGGCTTCCGCATTGGTTATACTGGTCCCCGCTCTTCCCTCGTTAGCTCTAACCTTGTTTCCTCCTATGACAATCCTGATATTGTGAGTGAGTACTTGGCCAAAGAATGTGCTCGTGGCCATACCGCTGGTCCGTTCCTCCGGCCTCCCTGTGTTCCATTTCGTTCCGCGGGTATTGGTGTTGTCCCCAAGAAGTCAGGTGGCCACCGGCTTATTGTGCATTTGTCTGCTCCTGCGGGCCACAGCATTAATGACTGTATTCCAGCTGATCGCTTCCGCCTTATGTATATAACCGTGGACGACATCGTTCGGCATGTGATTCGTCAGGGAAAGGGTTCTCTAATGTTTAAAGTGGATATTCAGCACGCGTTTCGCAATATTCCGGTCCACCCTGCTGATTGGCCCATGCTGGGCATGGTGTGGCAGGGTCGTTATTACGTTGATAAGGTCCTCCCATTTGGGATGCGCTCCTCACCGGCTTTGTTCAACGTTCTCGCCGATGCTGTGTGCTGGATCCTGCGGCACAATTATTCTATTCTTTCCATGGAACATTATCTTGATGACTACATTGGTGTTGCCCCTCCGAGCTCTGCGCTCCCTCTCTCCACAGCGGCTATTCAGATGGCTACCGTTCTCCAAGTCTTTGATAACCTTGGCATTCCCGTTGCATCCGGTCCTGGCAAGGTGGTTGGCCCCGCCACCGTGGTGACCATTCTTGGTATTGAGGTCGACAGCGTGGAGCAGGTCATGCGGCTCCCCGCTGAGAAGTTGTCTGCTCTGCACTCAGCCCTGGCTGTCTGGTCTGCTCGTACTAGTTGCACGAAGCGGGAGCTGCTGTCTTTCATAGGCACCCTTTCATTTGCTGCCAAGGTGGTGCCTCCTGGTCGGACTTTCATCCGGCGCCTCATCGACTTGAGCTGCACCGCTCCCTCCCTGCAGTCTATCATTACACTCGATGCCGAAGCTCGCTTGGACATTGCGTGGTGGCGTCGGTTTGCTGCCACTTGGAATGGCCGTTCTTTCTTTCATGACCTCCAGTGGTCCACATCCCCTGATCTTGATCTCTTTACTGATGCTTCGGATGTAGGCTTTGGTGGCTATTATGCCCGCCAGTGGTTTTTGGGACGGTGGCCCGCTGAACTGCTCGACGAACCGATTATGGTTCGCGAGCTGATCCCTATTGCTCTAGCTTGCGCTGTTTGGGGTCATGCTTGGTCTGGCAAGCGGCTTATGTTCCATTGCGATAATGAGGCTGCTGTGCTGGCATGGCGGAAAGGGTCATGTCGTAACAAAAATGCAATGGCTATTATCAGATTTCTGCTGGCTGAAGCTGCATCTGGCAATTACATTTTGTTCATACGGCACATTGCTGGTGTAAATAATGCTGTGGCTGATGCGTTGTCTCGGTTTCAGATGTCTCGGTTCCGAGAACTGGCCCCCGCAGCCTGCAGCCATCCAGTACACGTGCCTTCCCCCAGCTCGCTGCTCTGAGTGCGGCCAGTGACGCGCTAGTTGAGGACTCCGTCTCGGAGCGTACCAAACAAACATTTAAGCCTGGTATTGCTGCTTATTTAGAGTTCTGCCGTTCTAACTCCATTGTGGCACTTTCTCCTACTACTGAAAATATTGTGTCCTTCACCACTAGTCTCTTTGTTGTAAGAAGTCTGTCTCTGTCATCAATTCGCGTTTACCTAGCGGCAGTCCGCTACTACCTGTTGTGCAATGGGGCGGCAGTGGATGTTTTAAAGTCTGCTCGCCTAACAGCAGTGTTGCATGGCATAGAGAGACGGCAACCCCCCTCAGCGTTGTCTCGGAGAGAGCTTTCGGTGGACGACTTGATCCATTTCCGGCGATACTTGCAACGTTCAAATTATGCATATGTGGATCAGACTATGCTGTGGGCAAGTGTAACTCTAGCCTTCTATGGCTTGCTGCGTGCCAGTGAGTATCTGGCGCCTTCTATTCACACGTTTGACAGCCAAAGAGCACTTGTGTGGACGGCTGTCAGTATTGCACCCGACTCGGTCACGCTGCGGCTGAAAGTCACTAAGACGCGCCAATCTGGCGACGGTGGAACTGTCACGGTGTCTTCTACTGGCGACGAAACGTGCCCGGTACTGGCAATGTCCGAATTCCGGCGCACGACAGCTCAAGCCTGCAGCGCTCAACCTGTGTTCGCTTTTGCTGAAGGGAATTACCTTACTCCGCCATGTTTGAACAAGATACTTCGTCAGGCTCTCAACTGCAACCAGGTGAGCTCCCACTCCATGCGGATTGGTGGGGCGACACTCCTGGCGTCCAGAGGTGCAAGTGAAGCGGTGATACGACGGGCAGGGCGGTGGCGCAGTACAGCTTCTGAGCGCTATGTTCGGCAAGTGGCCGGCATGCCACCCCAATGGACAAGTAGTGTAGCATCTCTACGTGACAGGGTGTGAGTGCAAGTGAGTGTTATGCTCTGCTGACATTTATTGATTCCGTGCCGATAGGCGGTATACAGATCCCTTCATTTAACTATAAGTATTAGGTGGGGTTTGCCATTGTCACTCATGTCGGCCCTGATAAGCAGTGTGATGGATGCGTTTGGCTCCAGGTGTCTGTTTTTGGGAGGGCCACGTATACATGGCTGCTGTGTTGCTGCTGCAATGTTGTGGCAGCGCCATCTTGATGTGATGGACTGGTGTTGTAACAGTGTACCCATTTGCTGTTGCTGGGTACCGTAGTTTGTCAGTTGTGCCTGTTTGAAGTTGCCAGGCCAGCTTGTATTGGTGCGTTCCCGTTTGCTGTTGCCGGGACACCATGTTTGTAACGGCGTACCCGTTTGCTGTTGCCGGGGCCGTGTTTGTACTGGTGCGTTCCCGTTTGCTGTTGCCGGGGCACCATGTTTGTAACGGCGTACCCGTTTGCTGTTGCCGGGGCCGTGTTTGTATTGGTGCGTTCCCGTTGAGTTTGCCGGGGCACCTTGTTTGTAACGATGTACCCGTTTGCTGTTGCCGGGTGACATGTTTGCCAATTGTGCTTGTTACAAATTGCCGTGCTGTGCTCGTTATGAGGCGATAAGAATTATGAGCCATGCATTGGCTTGTGCCCAATGGCTCTTGCTAACACGGCAATTTGCTATCATTGGTGATATTTCAAAGAGTGACAAATGTGAAAAAAGATAATGGCAAACCCCCCAACTAGGTTCTATGCTTGGTGTGCTGGTGCGAGCAAGTTTTGCAAGCATATTGCAATGTGGAATACATGCGTGTGTATACATAATAATTATTATTACGCTTGGCCACAAGGCCTAGCGGGCGTGTGCACGCACACTTGGGTGTGCGGTAGCAGGTGCATGCATGTGGGTTAAATGCCGGCTTTGAGTATCAAAGCCAAGTTAGCCCACGCGGGCACATGCGCAGTGATGGTCTCATGATGCATATCATTAATTATTATTCTGTGCCGAGTATGATCTGTAATTTGCATTTTTGCACTGCTGCTACTGTTGCCTTTATGCGTGCTGCAGTAGCTAGTTGAATGCAGTTTGGTTTGTCTTTCCTTTGGACAAGAAGTGCTTTCCGTGTCAGGCTGGTCATTTCTCTCCCTCCCTCCCTCCCTTTTGCAATCGCTTGGAGGGCCACGTATACATGGCTGCTGTGTTGCTGCTGCAATGTTGTGGCAGCGCCATCTTGATGTGATGGACTGGTGTTGTAACAGTGTACCCATTTGCTGTTGCTGGGTACCGTAGTTTGTCAGTTGTGCCTGTTTGAAGTTGCCAGGCCAGCTTGTATTGGTGCGTTCCCGTTTGCTGTTGCCGGGACACCATGTTTGTAACGGCGTACCCGTTTGCTGTTGCCGGGGCCGTGTTTGTACTGGTGCGTTCCCGTTTGCTGTTGCCGGGGCACCATGTTTGTAACGGCGTACCCGTTTGCTGTTGCCGGGGCCGTGTTTGTATTGGTGCGTTCCCGTTGAGTTTGCCGGGGCACCTTGTTTGTAACGATGTACCCGTTTGCTGTTGCCGGGTGACATGTTTGCCAATTGTGCTTGTTACAAATTGCCGTGCTGTGCTCGTTATGAGGCGATAAGAATTATGAGCCATGCATTGGCTTGTGCCCAATGGCTCTTGCTAACACGGCAATTTGCTATCATTGGTGATATTTCAAAGAGTGACAAATGTGAAAAAAGATAATGGCAAACCCCCCAACTAGGTTCTATGCTTGGTGTGCTGGTGCGAGCAAGTTTTGCAAGCACATTGCAATGTGGAATACATGCGTGTGTATACATAATAATTATTATTACGCTTGGCCACAAGGCCTAGCGGGCGTGTGCACGCACACTTGGGTGTGCGGTAGCAGGTGCATGCATGTGGGTTAATTATTGATATAGGCAAGAGTACATAACCCCGGGGTTATGTACTCTTGATATAGGGCATTCCATTGATTGGTGACAGAAAAAACAAAAGAAATTATAGCAATAAAAACTGCTTTATGGCAGTTTTCTAAAAAAGGTTATTGTGTTCTAGTCCATGGACCCGTCCAAAAAGTAAGAAATTACCGAATTGTGATAGCTGAAAATTAAAATTTCACACAAAACCTCACAATAATCACACACAGAATTAAAAGCTACATGTAGAAGACCTTTTCCCCTCGTGATACCTCTTTCCTATGCATGCATGTTGCCAATTGTTGGTGCAGTACAAGTTAAAGTTGAAAGCAGCATTTCAAGTGTTGTGATTATTATGGGATTTTGGGTGAAATTTTAATTTTCAGCTATCACATTTCGGTAATTTCTTACTTTTTGGACGGGTCCATGGACTAGAACACAATAACTTTTTTTAGAAAACTGCCATAAAGCAGTTTTATTGCTATAATAACTATATGCGCCGACTCCACAGAGAATTTCATCTTGCGCAGCATAATTGTTGGTACACAGCTGCGTGAAATACAAAAGAGGTATAAGGCCACACCAAGTTAATTCTATGTTTCGCGTCGGATATTTTCTGGAAAAGGCACGCGGGCGGGCGAAAAAAAAACAGAAGAAAAAACAAAACTCCATTCGATGTGTACTGAGCCATGTTGCACACAGAATACCACTACTAAACTGTCACTTCTATCCAAAACGACAACAAGTCGTCACAGGACAGCTGGCAGACTGGGCTGGAGCTATACAGACATTTCATGGATGGCTCCTTCTGCATTTTGACATGAGTCGAGTGGGAACCCGCTCCATCACAATCATGGAAAATCTCGAAGTCCTTGACACCTGGAATCTCTGCTCGCTTGGTGAGCAGGCCCTAGGCCTACCGCACGGCTTTGAAAAAAAGAAAATCTCATCTCTCGCACCTTCTACGTACCATCGAATGCAAGATTATCGAGAAGCTGATAACCTCTGATCTCCCATACTGGCTAGAGAATGTTCGCCAGAACAGCCATCGATTGGCTCGTCTAGGTTCTTTTTTTTTCTTGGCAAGGATTTGAAAAGGTACGCGGGCGGGTGACGCGAAACATAGAAATAACTTGGTGTGGCCTAAGCTTTATTAAAAGTTTAAAAAAAATGAGAGAATGTATTCCACCACAATACGAACTGAGGTGCAGTCCACTTATGTGAGATATAGCAAATTGCACGATTTGCAGCACAGAGATAGTGCTAGCCATGTTACGCAGCAAACTCCGAGTAAAGAAGTACGAGTGAGAAGATGATTGAGAATTGTGCGAATAGCACGTTTCACACAATTCAGGGCTTCGAGAGACCGATTCAATTTGTAAGCATATCGAAGGACAATACTATGAAAACACTTACGCATTGTCAGGCTCGTCCGAGCTGCTTTGGCTGCTGCTTCTTTTCAGGATTTATCCCCCCCCCCCCTTACCAATAAGTCGCCAGATGTTGCTTTTCGAAAGCAACGCCTTCAAGTGCAGCCACTTCTGCTTCATCCGAATTTTCAGCCCGATTAGTACTAGGCCTGTGTTTGGTAGTAAAAATAGAAAAATAATTTAAAAATACAGCTCAAATTGAAGCCACCGCTTGCACTGCCCTATAATGTCCTGAAAATGTCGCCTCTCGCTCGAAGCGACACATTTTCAGTTCAGGATCTAGGCTTTCAAGCCTGTCTAACATGCCCGATTCGCTCATGCCGAGGAAATCTTTGTCAGAACCTTTCTTTTAATTTAATTATTCTTTACCTCCTAGTTTAGCCCAATCAGGGTAGTCCCAGTGACGAAAAATGACTTTTTTGGGGGGAATTCTGGGTTCAGTCCTGCATGACGTCATGGCGGGTCCCCCGAAAGTACAATTTTAATGAAACATGTCTCCAGAACACTTCTCCGAAGTAAATGGGACCTTCAACGTTAGACTTTAGAAGCATCCACAACTTGATGGACCATGGAGTTGTGATTTTTGGGTGATCTCTCTCTTTGAAGGAATACCACGGAAAGCACAATTACACAATTTTGACAGAACAAAACAAATGACACCACAATAAATAATACGAAGATAAGGAGACTGAGAAATAACCGTTGCATTACCTTTTCAAAAGCTGTTCGAAAACGCTAAACAAACTTCTAGTTAGTGAAGAAAGGTTTGATGAACCCTGGAACCATACATATTTGTAATAATATTTTTCATCGTGTAGAAAGGTAGGGGGGCTACTGTAGCTTTTGTGGCAATTAATGCATGTGGTGTGTGCGAATACAAAATTGACATTTGTAATCGTCTAACGCACTTTGGCATGTTTAATTTTCTGCTAGTTTCTTGGGGAAGAGCATTACCCAACAGTGTTTTCCTTAAGATTTGGATGCAGTCGTGAAGTGGTCCTTGCGAATGTAATACGAGTGCAATGCTTCACTTCTAGTATTGCGTGCTTGAATGGCTACTACTCTTCTTTTGGCAATATACAAGACTCTCTTAGAACACAAATCAACACAATGGATTTAAACGGAATAAAACATACACTGAAAAGCAATCAGAAAATGCATGTGTATAATAAAATATTATCAAACCCAAACCAAAAACATTTCAAACATTTTTTATGAATATGAGCCAGAGCACGCCAAAATATGACCACAGACCAAAAATTCGATTTTCAGTTTTTTGTTCAAAAATGATCTAACACACCTAATGTTCACTGTCTGAAAGTTTTGGATTGATCCGACATGTCTAAGTGTTGCTACAATGGTATTATATGCAGCACTGTTGAAATGGTGAAATTCTATGTACAGCAATGGGATTGTCATTTTGCACACAATTGATATGCCCCTTGGTTCATCCTTTCCGGTTCAGTTCCTCTGTCCAGGGTCTTAGCATGAGCTGACAGGTACTCAGCCACATCCAAATTTTCTATAGGCAGCTGAGCTGGGTGTCCGAAATACCCCCTGTTTGGAGCACCACTGGAGAACTGCCAGCGAAAACACGGTCAACATCTGTAGATGGCCTTAGAAGTTGGCACTCCATGTCCTCTCCATCACACTCCACCTGTACTTCCAGATATACAGTATACACTGCTGCACACAGTGTTCCTCAACATACTAGACGTCGCACTAATATTCCCCACACCAAAGCCCATCTGCACAAGGTTTTCTCCGCTCACCAGAGAGTACTGCTTTCGATGCATACTGCTCATCCTAGCGATGTTCCGCATAAGGGTCCTCAAATTATCGACTTGAGCAAGTTGAGGGAGCAGCAGAGTCCAGTGATTGTTTTTGCACTGGCAACCAATACTGGCATTGCATTGTCCCGGATATGTGCAGCGATGTCCATTCTGGCCAAATCTTTGGCCGACTCACCTCCCAAGTCAGTGTCGATGCCAATCGCTTGCCAGGTTGTCATCAGAGTACCTCGTCACTGCAGATCGTGGGACTACCAGCATCAATTCTTTTTACGCTCGATGAAAGTGTCGCCCTCAAATGACTCGTCGCTGTAGCCATCATCGTCTTCCTTCTGTTTCCGACTCGAATCCTCAAAATATTTTATCCTGCGCATGGAGTGCGATGATGTCGTCTTCTTCCGCTCCGCAGTACATTACTACTATTAGGCACTTCTGTCGATACATCGATGACGATCAGTTGTAGGCGACTCAGCGCAACATGGAATACAAACTCTAACAAATAAACTTACTTGCAACAAATTGCATCCGGAGCAGTCCAGTCGACCGAGGAGAACAACAACAGCGACTCGCGTTGCACTGCAGTTCGTATTTTTTGCCGCGGAATTCAAATCGCGATTATCTCGACTTTTTGAAAAAAAGCTGTGGTCATGTTTTAGCGCGCTCGGGCTCATATATTGGCTACTAATCTTCTTATCATCGACATAATTTGGTGAAAATCATTCTGATGATTTCTGTCACCGATATCCACTCCTGCATGCCTATGTTGCTTATACCTGGCTCCACACTTCGCCTTGTGCATCGTCTTTAAACATGGTTATCGCAGAAAGCAACTGGCATCTGGTCAACCAACGAAAGCTCAATGCGTTCTCCTCAGGTATTCCTACATTTCCTGTTTGTGCAGAGTCACACGACAAGTAACAGATCTTTGTCGTTGCTGAAAAATGCAAGGTAGCAGAATTACTATATGCAGCGACTCCACAGCGAATCTCATCGTACCATCGTCGTTTGTGTACCACACTAGTAAAAAATCGAGGACCAGCGAAACGCGACGTCAGGTTGATTTTCATTAAAGAGCGCCTTGAAGTTGACCTGCAGAACTGTGTAATCCGTTTCTTCATAGTTTATTCCTGATGCGTACGTGAAGGTGTCTACTTACACCCCTCACATCGTCACCGATGAAGTAGAAGATTTCGTCAACAATAGATGTACGATCGAAGTAGAAAAAGTCATGAGTGGGGATCTGAATAACAATGGTTCGATTTGCCGTAAATAGTGGCGGGCCCCATAGGTAAGGTATGTCTGAATGCTGAGCTTCTGGATAGCTGAATTCGGGATCATTGAAGTCGTACAAATGAGTTTTTCCCTCAGGTATCGTACAACCTACAAACACAGGATCTGGATACTCCATTTTTCGTATGCGATATGAACGTGAAAATTCGAAATTGAGACGTGATATCCAGAATCGATCATTCCACAAAATCTGCACACGAAGTATCTTTCTTCACAACACAACCAAAAGGTTGGCTGTGGCTTTTTGGCTGACGATTTGTAAAATAATTTCCGCAAATTCACGCTTTATCTCGCAGGATAGCTGAGTCAAAGGCTTTCACTCTTGCCAAGAGTTACACCTAAATTGGCGCTGAGATCCCATTTTGTCACCAAACACTCGCCGAAAATACATAGCCGGGCGCTATGAACTGTTTTGCTAGTACTTGCTTACAATTGGCACTAGAAAAAAGATGATTCATGAGAAAACCAAGTGAAAGTCATAGCTTGGCACTATTTGGGCCGGTTATTTGTGGTGCATTTAAATCTTTAACGAATAAGCTAAGAAAAAACTCGATCAAGCCGACATTGCCTCGACCATGCTGAAGTACGGCCAAAGTCACACTTCCACAGGAAAGCTCGCCCCTCCGCGACGTCTCCCCAGCAATTTTTACTCCAATACTACTCCCAAGGCCGCAGACCAAAGTGTTTTGTTGGCTCAGACAAGGAAAAGCAATGGTGATCACTTGTCATTCCAAACGACAAGCCTCTCTTTGCGCCACCAATAATTATTTGTGCGACTGTTGATGCAAAAGTGACTGAAGGCATGAGCGCAATTCTTTAATTATTTTACCACAAGAGTCACGGTGAAATCACGTGTGACGCAATAATGCTAAATCGCGTGGATCACGGCTCACAAGATTTCAGAGTCAACTTCGTCAAGTGCGCTTGTTACTCACCTTGAACGCCCGTTGGTCTGGAAGTGATCACACTTGTGCTGTTACTTCGCTGAAGAACACGCTGACCGTGTTGTAGGCCTACGAACCGGGACTTTTCCTGACCATGTAGGTCGAAGACCTGTGAAATGATGATGAAATCACATTTTTTATGACGTAAGAAATCTCTCATGCAGTTCACGCGACAAGCGCGTGTACCCAGTGCTGCTCGCGTGCCAGTCAACATAAAGCGACCGAGGGACTTTTACTATTGGACTATGTTCGGGATTGCAGGAAGTAAGTGTGAAAGATGAATAACTCTCCATGCTGCACGGGCATATTTCAACGGCTTGCTGCCATTTCAACACTCCTAGAACAGTTTGTGGGGCTTCTCAGCAGATCAAGCAGGAAATATAGCTCTCTTACCTCTGCCATCATGGTCTGTTCCGAGTAGCGTTCCAAGCACGTTGGCGATCGATGGCCGCGTGTGGTGATCCAGGAGGCGTCATCCTACGTCACAGAGCACGCAATCTCCCATCGTGCATCTTGCATTAAAGTTCAAAAACTGCGCTCAGGCCTTCAGTCACTTTGGCATCAAGAGTGGCACAAAAAAATATTGGTGACGCAAGGAGAAGCTTGTCATTTGGAGTGACAAGTGATCACCGCTGCTTTTCCTTGTCAGAGTCAACAATACGCTTTGTTCTGCCGCCTTGGGAGTAGTGTTGGAGTAGAAATTGCTAAGGAGACATCGCGGAGGGCCGAGCTTTCCTGTGCAAGTATGACTTTGGCAGTATTTCAGCATGGACGAGTGAAAAAATTCAAAAAGTTTATTTCAAGAAAACCCCAAAAAGAAGCCGGGGGACATGTCTTAAGCGCTAGAAGAGGTGTTCTACTATCTGCCGGTGTATAGGCCTGGCCAATTGAGGACGTAGCTGGCTGTTTGGCCAGCGCTTGTAAATTGGCTATTTTCAAGACGATCATTTTTGGCGTCAGGAGGTGATGGCCCTCGTCTTCTGGGATCCTGGCGTGGCTAAGCGGTACTGCTCCAGGAACTCTTCTATGGTGAGGCAATGTAGGCTTGATGGAGTTTTGTTCATAGCTTGTTCGTATACGCTGTGGCGTGACTCATTTCTAAACCCATAAATAATGTGATATGTTAGCCAATTTTGAGGGTTATGCAAATTCCAAGGTTCCCTTCAGAAACTTTTTGAAGGGCTTTGTACAATCGATCCACATTCAAAAGGAAACGTACCTGCAAACCTGGAGCGAAATCGGAGAGATCCACTTGCACACATAGGTTTCGTATTTTCAGACATGCTCTCTTAATTAACCTTCTGTTGAAGAACAATCTAGTGCTATCTCTCTGAAACCTATGATTGCATTGGTCGCTGAAGAAAGAGATCCTGGCGTTTGTTTAGCAAAGTGGAAGCTAGAGTGAACGCAGCATTCACAGTTTACTTGAACAACCATCATCTATTCCAGTTTCACGGGGTGCTTCCTACCAATGACCATAGCAGAAGGAATTACGAAGATATCAAACCCTACAGGCCTCTCCAACCCCAAAGTTGAAGCATGACAAGCAAGGTTTGACAGCAATCGCGAGGCATCAGCGTTCCAAGCTTGAGCTATTAATCTAAGTATTTATCGCAAAAAAAGACGCTGTAGTTTTCGTCACGGACACGTTTGTTCGGACAATTTTACTGGTGCTGTGCTCGTGGAAATGTCCAAAGTATTTGACAAGATCAGGCACCAAGTGCTCATTAATGATTTGTTTGACTTAGGCATGTCTGGTTCAGCATTAGTTTGGTTTGCCGATTAATTGTCCAATCGTCGCCAAATAGTGCACGTTGCCGAGAACTATACCCCCCCCCCTTTCCCCTGCATGTGTGGCGTTCCCCAGGGCTCTGTTCTTGGTCCGCTGCTTCTTGTACTCTGTGTTCGTTCCATCGAGTCCATTATCTCCGAGCTTTGTGTGAAAATTATACAAATTGCTGACGATATTCTATTGTATGTTTGCGGTACGCAGAAGAATGCGATAAGCAACTCCCTGTCTGCGGCTGTCTCAGCCCTCAGTACCAGGCTGTCAAACCGCAATTTAATTCAAAATGCCCGGAAGACACAAGTGCTCTTGCTGTCTGCGCTACATATTACTGACCACCAATTTGCAGTCTACTGTCATGGAGTGCAGCTCAAACAACTTATTTATTCAAAGTACCTTGGAATACATTTGGACCAGGATCTTTCTTGGAGGACTCGAGTTGATTCTATGGTCACCAAACTTGCCAGTAAAATGGGCATTCTGTTCCGAAATCGACACAAAATTCCGCGGACTTGCCGAGAAACCTTTGTAAAGTGCCTACTGTTGCCAGATTTTCTATATGCATCAAATTGTATTTCTGGCGGCCTTTCCTTAACTCAGTTAGGGAGGCTTGAACAAATGCTAAAGCGAGCTTTACGTTCAGTGTACGTTACTGGTTTTTGTAGTCCATCAAGCCCTTTATTTTCGAGATTTGGTCTAGATCGTTTGGCATCCATGTATCGCAAGAAATGACTGAAATTTAGGGGGCGCTGTTTGAAAGTCCGCTGTAGTGTCTTATTAACCCTTTGCGTGCTGAGTACGAGTTAACTCGCGCTTTATGCATGACCTGATCAACTACGTGCGAGTTAACCCTCTGTGGGTCTTATGTAATGTATGTGAGGGGTGGTCACGCAAACACGCGTACAAACAACCAGCCATAACTCAAGTTCTGTGAGTTGTAGGTATTGTCAAACTATATATTTTCAAAATCTGTATATCTTGACGAGTCCAGAAAACACAAATATGACTATGTCCAGGCAAGGGTATGACCCGTGGTAGCCCTTGAAGTTGAGAGAAAATACAATTGCGAACAATAAAACACAAAAATCACAGCATACCATACGGTAGACGTGCTGATAACGGTTTGGCGGAAGAGAACGACCCCACCGCCAGATCGGTAACATCGAGATTCATCAAACCAACACCAGTAAACGAATCTCCAAATGTGCTTGCTGGTACCACTCGCGTGCGGCGGAAAGTATTTTTCGAGGGGAATGTAAGTCCCGGCTGCAGAGCAACATCAATAGTGAAGTGGTGCAGTGACAGGGATGTGGATGTTCTTGCATGCTCAGTTTCCGAGTCAAGGTACCTAGGGACGTGGTACGCAAGAGTAAGTGTAGCAGAAGATGAAGCATCGAAGATCACGAACAAATTATTCTGGCCCGAAGCCATACAACACACTGTTCGTCCCAGGCGGTTTGCAGATGAGTCAGCAGCAGGAGAGAGAGAGAGAGAGAGAGAGAGAGAGAGAGAGAGAGAGAGAGAGAGAGGAGAGAGAGAGAGAGAGAGAGAGAGAAAGAGAGAAAGAGAGAGAGATAGAGAGAGAGGGAGAGAGAGAGAGGAGAGAGAGAGGAGAGAGAGGAGAGAGAGAGAGATAGAGAGAGAGAGAGCCGGGAGGGTAGGGGAGCAAGAGAACTAAATAAAGTATTTAAAAAAATATGAGAGAGAGAGGGAAAGAGAGAGAGCGCGAGCGGGGAGGGTTGGGGGCAAGAGAGGAGGAGAGAACTAAATATTTGAGAGAGAGAGGAGAGAGAGAGGAGAGAGAGGAAAGAGAGATAGAGAGAGAGAGAGAGAGAGAGCGAGAGAGAGAGAGAGAGCGAGAGAGAGAGAGAGAGAGAGTGAGAGGGGAGAGAGAGGAGAGAGAGGAGAGAGAGAGAGAGAGAGATAGAGAGAGAGAGAGAGGAGAGAGAATGGAGCGAGAGAGGAGAGAGAGTAAGATAGATAGAGAGAGATAGAGAGAGAGAGAGCGGGGAGGGTTGGGGAGCAAGAGAATTAAATAAGAGAACTAAAAAAAGTATTTAAAAACTTTGACTTGACACCGAAACTGCAACTGCAAAAAACGCTCCTTTCCACAAAGACAGCTCAGCAAAACACGTCTTCAAATAAGTTTCTTGAGGTAGAAAAAGTTCCCAACAGTGCTAGATTCAATGGGATTCTTTTAGGTTTGCATGCAGTCGTGAAGCGGTTCATTCCACTATCATGTGAGCACAATGCTTCACTTCTAGTACTGCACATTTGAATTGCTACTACTCCCCTTGTCGTCACCATATCTGGTACAAATCGTTCTGGTGATTTCAGCTATACTGATGGATGAGGTTACTGGTCTGGTTGTCATTTGTCATATTTTGCACTATAACTTCTTGTTTACTATCAATGGTTAGGCTGTAACACTTGAAAATTGAATCTCCCACCGATATTCACTCCTGCGCGCTAGCTTGTTTCTCAGTAGCTCCTCATTCCGTCTTGTCCTCGGTCCCAAAGATGGTTATCGCAGAAAGCAAATGGCGTCTTGGCGACTATCGGAAACTAAATCAATTACCCTCAGATATTCCGTCAGTCGGGTGCTGATTCAATCGATGAGTAACATATCTTGGTCTTGCTGAACAGTGCAAGGTAGAAATATAATATTATCTAAAAGCAGAGACTCCACAGGGAGTTCTATCGTCCCGTCGTCATTAAATTTTGTGTTCCACAATAGTGAAAGATTTGGGAACCAAATAACGGCCAGTTCAGGTCGATGGCCGTGAAAAAATGCGTCGATATAGACCTTCACAACATTCTATTTCGTCTCTCCGCGGCTTTCTCCCGTTGCATACGTGAAGAGTTCTAATTCCTTGAAGAATTCGCCGGTCACAGCGTTATAGATCACCGTGAGGATGTCTTCCAGAATAGATGTACTGTGAAAGAAGAATAGTCAGGAGTGTGAGTTGTTGCTGTTGCTGCTAGAATGCACTGCACAATTGTTGATGCACAGCTGCGTGAAATACCACAGAACATCTAAGCTTTATTAAGAGAGCATGTCTGAGAAAAACAGAACATATGTGCAAGTCGATCTCTCAGATTTCGCTCAAATTTTGCAGGTAGGTTTGCTTTGGGGTGTAGATCGACATTCCAAAGCCCGCACAAAATCTTTTGAAGGGAACGATGAAATTGGTATACCCCTCAATATTGGCCCAATATTGGCACGATTTATGGGTCACCAAACGAGCCACGGCACAGGGTGCAAGAACACGCTACGAACAAAACTCCATCAAGCCAACATTACCTCACCTTAGAAGAGTTCTTGGGGCAGCACTACTTGAGCCAGAGCACGCTAAAATATGACCACAGACCAAAAATTCGATTTTCAGTTTTTTATTCAAAAATGATCTTACACACCTAATGTTAACTGTCTGAAAGTTTTGGATTGATTGGACATCTCTAAGTGTGGCTACAATGGTATTATATGCAGCACTGTTGAAATGGTGAAATTCAATGTACAGCAATGGGATTGTCATTTTTGCACACAATTGATATGCCCCTTGGTTCATCCTTTCCGGGTCAGTTCCTCTGTCCAGGGTCTTATAGCATGAGCTGACAGGTACTCAGCCACATCCAAAATACCAAATTGTCAATAGGCAGCTGAGCTGGGTGTCCGAAATACCTCCTGTTTGGAGCACCACTGGAGAACCGCCAGCGAAAACACGGTCAACATCTGTAGATGGCCGAAGAAGTTGGCACTCCATGTCCTCTCCATCACACTCCACCTGTACTTTCAGATATACAGTATACACTGCTGCACACAGGTTTCCTCGACATACTAGACGTCACACTCATATTCCCCACACCAAAGCCCATCTGCACACGGTTTTCTCCGCTCGCCAGAGAGTACTGCTTTCGCTGCATACTGCTCATGCTAGCGATGTTCCGCATAAGGGTACTCAAATTATCGACTTGAGCAAGTTGAGGGAGCAGCAGAGTCCATTGATTGTTTTTGCACTTGCAACCAATACTGGCATTGTCCCGGATATGTGCAGCGATGTCCATTCTGGCCAAATCATCGGCCGACTCACCTCCCAAGTCAGTGTCGATGCCAATCGCTTGCCAGGTTGTCATCAGAGTAGAATTCCTCGTCACTGCAGATCGTGGGACTACCAGCATCAATTCTTTTTACGCTCGATGAAAGTGTCGCCCTCAAATGACTCGTCGCTGTAGCCATCATCGTCTTCCTTCTGTTTCCGACCAGAATCCTCAAAATATTTTATCCTGCGCATGGAGTGCGATGATGTCGTCTTCTTCCGCTCCGCAGTACATTACTACTACTAGGCTCTTCTGTCGATACATCGATGACGATCAGTTTTTGGCGACTCAGCGCAACATGGAATAAAAACTCAAACAAATAAACTTACTTGCAACAAAGAATTGCACCCGGAACAGTCCAGTCGACCGAGGAGAGCAACAACAGCGAGTCGCGTTGCACAGCACTTCGTATTTTTTGCCGCGGAATTCAAATCGCGATTATCTCGACTTTTTCAAAAAAAGCTGTGGTCATGTTTTAGCGCGCTCGGGCTCACTTAGCCACGCCAGCATCCCAGAAGACGAGGGCAATCATCCCTTGACGCCACAAATGATCGTCTTGAAAATAGCCAACTTACAAGCGCTGATAAAACAGCGAGCTACGTCCTCAATTAGCAAACACTATACACCGGCAGATAGTAGAACACCTCTTCTAGCACTGAGGACATGTCCCCCATCATCCTTTTTTGGGTTTTCTTGAAATAAACAATTTTGAATTTTTCCACTCGACCATTCTGAAATACGTCCAAACTCATACCTGCGCAGGAAAGCTCGCCCCTCCGCGACGTCTAGTCAGCAATTTCTACTCCAACACCACTCCCAACGCTCTAGAACAAAGTGTATTGTTGACTCTGACAAGGAAAAGCAGCGGTGATCATTTGTCACTCCAAACGACAAGCTTCTCCTTGCGCCATCAACATTTTTCGTTGCAACAGTTGATGCAAAAGTAGACCTCCTTAGCAAAAGTACGATAACGCTAAATTTTACGGTACTCACTCCCAGCCGTGACAAAAGACGTTATCGGATAACGGAAAAACGTTACAGAGCTCAAAATAACGGGCCGACGTTCGTTATGGAAATTCTGCAAAAAATGCAAAAACTCGCATTGTTTTGTAACTGGCGGGAGATAAAAAGCACGTCGTGCAGATCGAGATGAGATCGAGAGTCGAGATTGCTTCCTCTTGTGACATTTAGATTTTTGGCTAGTTTTGCCTTTCAGTTGACAATTTTTGCGTCCTCTGCTTCGTGCCTTTCTCCCTCTATCCCATCTGGGAAACAAAGGACCAGTTCCACTGCACTCCTGAGGAAGAAATTCATCGGCCTCTCCCAGACGTGCTGGAGCTGAAGAACCCCTACAGTCTTCGGTGCTGCGTTTAGGAAAGGGTTTCCAAGGACCTGGGAACAGCGAAAACTCATGTTCGCCGTGCTTTTGCTATTCCAGAGTAAAATACCTCGCCAAGGTATTCTTTCGGAACGACAGCAAACTAATCCCTGGTTCAAAATTTTGAATTTCCCGCACCTGTTCCACGAAAATTCATATCGCCATGGTTGTCACGACTACTTCGTCTCAACTATAACGTACTTTGCGCTAAGGGAAAAGTCAGCTTGAACGATCGGAAGTACGGAAAGGTTTGCGTTTACGTTAGCGTTTTTTTTAGCTAAGGATATCTAGTGACTGAATTTTTGCGTGTAGTTTTTGGATTTTACTGCAAGAGGAATGAAGAAATCACGTGGATCGTGACGTAGAATAATGCTTTCTGGTACACGACACAATGCACACGATCACGATCGTTCCTGAAGCGCTATTGGAAACGGACCATGAGGGAGGAGGTAAGATGCATTATATTTCTTGCGAGCTCTGCTCAGAACATGCAGAAACTATCTTTATAACGCTAGCAGTATTGCATTGGCAAGAATTCTTGGAGATATTTCCTCTTGCAGTAAGAACAGGGATGCATTTTTTCACACTTACCTCGCTCATCCCGAACATGGTTCAACAGGAACTACGGCTGGTTTACATGCTGATGATCCACGTATCTGCAACAGCAAGGAATGAGCGTGGTCCATGCCATCAAGGTCGCGTGGACTTGGAGTTGACCAGTGCGCGGCCAACACAACAGTTGCATGAAGTATGTGGCGCGCCCACATGGCAGATTTCTTACGTCATGAACAACGTGGTTTGACCCTACTCGCCCTGTGCTGCATGTTGAGGGAAAGTCCCAGCTGGAAGGCCTACAACACGACATGCGTGCTCTTGAACTGGACATCAAGATGCACTTGATCCGATCTAGATCAACGGGTGATCCATGTAAGTGCAGGAGCGCTTGATCAAGGGGACTAGGAACAACTGCTGAACCGTGATCTACGAGACCTGGCATTCTTGTGTCACGAGGCACGTGATTTCATCATTCCTCTTGCAGTAAAATCCAAAAACTACACGCAAAAATTCAATCACTTTTGCATCAAATGTTGCAACGAAAAATGTTGGTGGCGCAAGGAGAAGCTTGTCGTTAGGAGTGACAAGTGATCACCGTTGCTTTTCCTTGTCAGAGTCAACAATACACTTTGTTCTGCAGCGTTGGGAGCGGTGTTGGAGTAGAAATTGCTGACTAGACGTCGCGGAGGGGCGAGCTTTCCTGCGCAGGTATGAGATTGGACGTATTTCAGAATGGTCGGGTGGAAAAATTCAAAAGTGTTTATTTCAAGAAAACCCCAAAAGGATGATGGGGGACATGTCCTCAGTGCTAGAAGAGGTGTTCTATTATCTACCGGTGTATAGTGTTTGCTAATTGAGGACGTAGCTCGCTGTTTTATCAGCGCTTGTAATTTAGCTATTTTCAAGACGATCATTTGTGGCGTCAAGGGATGATTTCCCTCGTCTTCTGGGATACTGGCGTGGCTAAGTGGTGCTGCCCCAACAACTCTTCTAAGGTGAGGTAATGATGGCTTGATGGAGTTTTGTTCGTAGCTTGTTCTTGTACGCTGTGCCGTGGCTCGTTTGTAGACCCATAAATCGTGCCAATATTGTGCCAATATTGAGGGGTATGCCAATTTCATGGTTCCCTTCAAAAGATTTTGTGCAGGCTTTGGAATATCGATCTACACCCCAAAGCAAACCTACCTGCAAAATTTGAGCGAAATCTGAGAGATCGACTTGCACATATGTTCTGGTTTTCTCAGACATGCTCTCTTAAAAAACTTATAAAACAAACTGTGAAAATGTATTTCACGACAATACAAACTGCATGAGGTACAGTTCATTTATGTGAGATAAAGCAAAAGGGAACCTGTACACATTGCACTTGTTGCAGCACAGGGATAGTGCTAGCTATGTTACGCATCAAACTCGGAGTAAAGAAGTCCGAGTTAGAAGACAATAGAGAATCGTGGTAATACGACATTTCACACAAGTTAGGGTTTCGAGAGACGGATTCGATTTGTAAGTATAACAAGGCCAGTACTATGAAAACACATACACACTCAAAACACATTCTGAGGCTCGTCCAAGTTGCTTTGGCTGCTGCTTCTTTTCGCGATTTACCCCCCCCCCCCCCTGCTACCCAAACAAGTCACCAGATGTTGCTTTTCAAAAGCAAAGCCTTCAATTGCAGCCATTTCTGCTTCATCCGAATTTACAGCTCGAGTGGAAGCCACTGATTCCACTGCCGTGTCCTTTCCTGAAATGTTCGCCTCGGCTAGAACCGACACATTTTCAGTTCAGACTCGGAGCTTTGAAGCTGGTCTGACAGGCCGGAATCGATCATGTGGATGAAATCTTCGTAAGACAGTTCCCTTTCAAATACCAACGTACTCTTTACCTCTCAGTTCAGTCCAATCAGTCTAGTCTCAGTAACGTAAAAGGACGGTTTCTTGGAGGGGGGGGGGGGGGCGGGGAGGGGTTTGGTCCCGCATGACGTCACGGCGCGCACCCTGTAGGCACAATCTCAATCAAAAATGTTTCAAAAACGCTTTGTGGGCAGTAAATAGGACCTTCACTTTTCGACTTAATTTTTTCATTGAAAGAATACCACGGAACGTGCAATAACTCAAGTATGGGAAAATAAAACAAATTACGCTCCAATAAATGAAACAAAGATGTGGAGAGTGAGAAATAAGTGTTGCATTACCTTTTCAAAAGCTTTTCGATAACGCTAAGTCAAATTTCTAGTTAGTGAAGAAAAGTTTGATGAACCCTGGAACCATACATGTACATATTTTTAATAATATTTTTCATCATGTAGAAAGGTAGGGCCACTGAAGCTTTTGTGGCAATTAATGCATGTGGTGGGTGCAAATGCAAAACAGACATTTGTAATCGTGTAACGCACTTTGGCATGTTTAATTTTCTGCTAGTTTCTTGGGGAAGAAAATTACACAACAGTGTTTTCCTTAAGATTTGAATGCAGTCGCGAAGCGGTCCTCGCGAATGTCATGTGAGTGCAATGCTTCACTTATAGTATTTCATACTTGAATGGCTACTACTCTTTTTCGGCAATAAACAAGACTCTCTTAGAACACAAGTTAATACAATGGATAAAAACGGAATACAACATACACTGAAAAACAATCAGAAACTGCATGTGTATAATAAAATAGTTTCAAACCCACACCAAAAAAATTCAAATGATTATTTTATAATTATTGGCTACTACTTTCCTTGTCGTCACCATATCTGGTACAAATCGTTCTGGTGATTTCGACTATAGCGGTGGATAAGGATACTGTTCTGGTTGTCATTTGTCATATTTTGCACTATGCCTTCTTGTTTCTGTCACTGCTTAGGTTGTAACACTTGATACTTGAATCTGTCAACGATATCCACTCCTGCATGCCTGATTATTTCTCGCTTGGTCCTTATTCCGCCTTGTACATCGTCCCAAAGATGGTTATCGCAGAAAGCAACTGGCGTCTGGTCAATCAACGGAAGCTCAATCAGTTCTCCTCAGGTATTCCGACATTTATGTGCAGAGTCACACGAACAGATCTTTGTCGTTGCTGAACCGGGGAAGGAAGCAGTATAACTATACGCAGCGACTCCACAGAGAATCTCATCGTACCATCGTCGTTTGTGTTCCACACTAGTGAAAAAATCGAGGACCAGCGAAACGCGAGTTCACGTTGATCTTCATCAAAGAACGCCTTGAAGTTGCCCTGCAGAACTGTGTGATCCGTTTCTTCAACGTTTATTCCTAATGCGTACGTGAAGGTGTCTACTTCCATGAACAATTCACCACTCTCATCGTCATTGAAATATTTGAAGATTTCTTCCACAATAGATGTACGATCGAAGTAGAAAAAGTCAGGAGTGTGGATCTGAATAACAATGGAAGGATTTGCCGAAAATAGTGGCGGGCCCCATACGTAAGGCGTGCCTGAAACCTGATCTCCAGGATAGCTGAGTTCGGGTCCACTGACGTCGTGGAAATGAGTCATTCAGTCCAATATCGTATCACTTACAAACACAGGATCTGGATACTCCATTTGTCGTATGCGATATGGACGGCAGGCAATTCGAAATTGAGACGTGGTATCCAGAATCGATCATTCCACAAAATCTGCACACGAAGTATCTTTCTTCACAATACAACCAAAGGGTTGGCCGTGGCTTTTTGGCCCACGATTTGTAAAAGAATTGCCGCAAATTCACGCTATACCTCGCAGGATAGCTGAGTCAAAGGTTTTCACTCTTGCGAAGAGTTACACCTAAATTGGCGCTGAGATCCCTTTTTGTCACCGAACAGTCGCCGAAAATACATGGCCGTGCTCTATGAACTGTTTTGCTACTACTTGCTTATAATTGGCATTGGAAAAAAGATGATTCGTGTGGAAACCAAGTGAAAGTCCTAGCTTGGCACATTTTTTCCCACTTATTAGTGGTGTATTAACATTTAATTAACCTTCTGAGGAAGAAAAAGTTACAACCCAGTGCTAACGCTCGGAAACCTACGATTGCATTGTTCACCGAAGAAAGAGATCCTGGCGTTTCTTTTAGCAAAGAGGAAGCTAAAATGGACGCGTAATGCACAGTCTACGTGAACAACCATCATCCATTCCATTTTCACGGGGTACTTCTTACCGATGACCTTAGCATAAAGAATTACGAAGATATCTAAAGCAACAGGAATCTCCAGAACTTTAGTTGAAGCATCACAAGCAAAGTGTGAGGTATCAGCATTCCAAGCTTGAGCTATTACCTCATTTTTGCAAGTGAAGCTTTATCAAGCCACACTTTTTTTTCTCTCGCCATCATAATATTGGGCATCAATGCCCGTTTGGTTTGTGATCTAAAATAACACTTCAAACAAACAATTAATCTAAGAATTTATCGCAAAAAAGGCTCTAGTTTTCGTGACGTAGCAGCAACAAATGAGGCTAGAAAAGATGCCTCGCTGTCTCATGCCTTGCCGAACGTATGAATTGCAGATACCTAAATCCATTTGAGCCACCATAGCTGCCAGATACTACACAACAAACCCACAGCGATGTGGCTGCCATTGATACTGTTGTGAACCCTTCTGTTTCTCTAAATGTCAGGAACGAACGACCAGACGGCGCGAGGACAACTATTTACTCTCAACAGTATATTTTGACTTCCATTGAATAATAAATAAATAACACTAATAGCACCAGCTATTTATAGCATGCAAAACAGCGTACATGTTAAAACATACTCATAAAAAATGAGACATAATAACGTAGACAGAAAAACCGCACACAGCGCATATGGCGTATTCCATGCAGCAACATCAGCGGTACGGCGGAGTCGAGGTACAACTTTGCAACGAAAACAATGCCATAAGCGCGAGGGCCTTGTCCACTTGAGAACTGGTCGTTGGTAACATTCTCCCCACCAAAGGGCTTCTCACTGCCGTACCGCTATGCCCACAAGTAAAAAAAAATGATCCCGGGCTCTCACTGCGCGCCCAGACCGTGTCATCTCCTGCTGCGGTGGTGGTGGTGGTACCGGTGCGGACGGTTAATTGAATCAGAAGCATTCCGAAGGCTTCCTGCCCACCCATCTGTATGCGTATTTTATACAGACCTCTAGGCACATTTCAGCTACGGAAAAAGTCGAATTTCTTTCCGAGTGATTAACCTTGAGCGGGGACTTTCCCCTCTCCTGACATGCTGAGTCACTTTGGCATGCTTTGGGCGTGGGCAGCAAGAAAATAACTCAAGGAAAATTTTTGGAATGTTTGCGATGAAGGAGCGATAAATGGCTGGCGAGGAGAGAATTTCCTCGTATATCCAGCGATGGGGGGTGTATTTGAAGCTCCCTGGCGCTGGATATGTGATCTCGGTAGTGTCCTGTTGGAGCTCAACGTACGCAGCTCGGGGAGATAGTGAAATAGGGTTGATTAGAACCGAAGGTATTCTCAGAATAAAGTGAGTATTATTGCATTTGGGATTGATCGGGAAATTTTGTCCGTTTGTTCTCTTCTCTAAGAACTAGAAACTCGCTCTTACTCCCTAAGTGTAACTCATCCACTCTTTTGCGCTCCCCTCTCCTTATTGCTTTTTCTGTTTGGCTCACTCTACCAAGAGAAGTTAAGGATCTGACCTAACTCCGCCTGTTTAAGATCCGTGCCGCTACTTATGTACTACGACATAAATAGCTCGTTATCCACATGTCCTTTGCGTCTCTGTGTTTTTCACTGTTTTTACTTGACATTATCTTTCTTTACGGAGTTGTTGTTGCTGTTCATTTTGCTACTCTTTCTTTTTGCCTCCCCTAATTTTATTTATCTCCGTGGTTGGCAATCACCCTCTCTCTTAACATTGGCCGGTGTTTCCACCGGGTCTTGAGATGTTGTAATAAATATAAAAATATAAAAAACAAAATGTGAGAAGGTATTTCACCGCATTACGAACTGAGGTACAGTCCTTTTATGTGACATAAAGCAAAAGGGAACCTAAACACAGTGCACGAGTTGCAGCACAGGGATAATGCTAGCCATGGTACGCATCAAACTCGGAGTAAATCAATAAGTACGAGTAAGAAGACAATAGAGAATCGTGTGAATACTACATTTTACACAATTCAGGGTTTCGAAAGACCGATTCGATTTGTAAGCATTACGAAGGTCAGTACTATGACAACACATACACATTCAAAACACATTCCGAGGCTCATCCGAGCTGCTTTGGCTGCTGCTTCTTTTCGCGATTTACCCCCCGCCCCCCCCCCCCCCCTGCTACTCCAACAAGTCGCCATTGTTGCTTTTGAAAAGCAAAGCCTTCAAAATGCAGCCATTTATGCTTCATCCGAACTTACTGCTCGAGTGGAAGCCACTGATTCCACTGCCGTATCCTTTCCTGAAATGTTGGCATCTCGCTAGAAGCGACACATTTTCAGTTCAGCCTCTGAGCTTTGAAGCGGGTCTGATAGTCCGGAATCAATCATGTGGAGGTGATCTTCGTCAGACATTTTCCTTTCAAATACCAATTTACTCTTTACCTCTTAGTTAAGTCCGATCAGGCGAGTCTCATTGACGTAAAAGGACGTTTTTTGGAGGGGGGGGGGGGTTGGCCCCGCATGACGGCATGGCGCGTACCATGTAAGCACAATCTCAATCGAAGATGTTTCAAAAACGCTTGGTTGGCAGTAAATGGGACCTTCACCTTTCGACTTAATTAATTCTTTGAAAGAATACCACGGAACGTACAACAACTCAAGTATGACAAAACAAAACTAATTACGCTCAAATACATGATGAGAAATAACCGTTGCATTACCTTTTCAAAAGCTGTTCGATAACACTAAATCAAACAAGTTTAATGAACCTTGGAAACATACATATTTTTAATAATATTTTTCATCGTGTAGAAAGGTAGGGCTACTGAAGCTTTTGAGGTAATGAATGCGTGTTCTGGGAGCGAATACAAAACTGACGTTCGTATTCGTGTAACAAACCTTGATATGTATACTGTTCTGCCAGTTTCGTGAGGAAGAGACAATTTCCAACAGGGTTTCATCCCAAGGGGTTCATTTAGATTTTGATGCAGTCGTGAATCGATCCTTGCGACTTTCATGTAAGTACAATGCCTCACTTCTATTATTGCGTATTTGAATGGCTACTACTCTTTTTTTGGCAATATACAAGCCTATCGTTCCAAATACGAATTAACGCAATGAATTAAAATGCAATAACAAAAACACTGGAAAAGAAATCAGAAAATGCATGTGTAAGATTTTCAAACCTAAATCAAAAATTATTCAAAATTTTTTTTTATAATTATTGGCTACTACTCTCCTTGTCGTCACCATATCTTGTACAAAATTGTTCTGGTGATTTCGGCTATAGTGGTGGATGATGATATCGTTCTGTTGGTCATGTGTCATATTTTCCACTATGCCTTCTTGTTTATTGTGACTGTTAAGGTTGCAACTTTTGATACTTGGATTTCTCATCGATATCCACTCCTTCTTGCGTGATTGCTTCTCGCTTACCCTTCATTCCGTCTTGTACTTCTCCCCAAAGATGGTTATCGCAGAAAGCAAATGGCGTCTGGTCGACCAACGGAAACTCAATTAGTTCTCCTCAGGTATTCCGACAGTTGGATGCTGAGTCACACGATAAATAACAGATCTTTGGCGTTGCTGAACAGTGCAAGGTAACAATATAACTATATGCGCCGACTCCACGGAGAATTTCATCTTGCCGTCATCATTTGTGTTCCACACTAGTGAAAAAGTGGAGAACCAGTTATACGCGAGTACACCTGGATTGTCTTGGAAGACCGCCTTGAAGTCTAGCTGCAGAACTGTGTGATCCGTTTTTCCATGGCTTATTCCCGATCCATACGTGGAGGTGTCCGAAAATATGTCAAATCCAACCATCACATCTTCACAAATGAAGTTGAGGATATCTTCCACAATAGATGTGCTATCGAAGCAGAATAGGTCAGGAGTGTGAATCTGAATAACAATCAATGGTTTTGCCGTAAAAAGTGGCGGACCCCATTCGTAAGGAATGTCTGAGTCCTGATTTCCCGTACAGCTGAAGTCGGGATCAATGTAGTCGTTTTTATAATATTCAGGAATGCCGTCAATTATCGTAGAACCTACAAAGTCAGGGTCTGGATACTCCATTAACTTTGTCACAATTAATGCGATTTGAACGGCAGCCAATTCTAAATTCAGAGGTGGTATCCAAAACCGATTGTTTCACAAAAAATGAACACGAAATCTCTTTCATCACAAAACTACAAATAGATCCCAGTTGCTTTTTTGGCTCACGTTTTGTAAGAGAATCGCCGCAAGTTCACGCTATCTCGCAGAATGGTTGAGCCAACTGTTTTCACTCTTGCGAAGCGTCTCCATGGGTTGCACTGAAAATGGCGCTGAGATCACCTTTTGTCACCTACCACTCACGTAAAATTATAGCAATAAAAACTGCTTTATGGCAGTTTTCTAAAAAAAGTTATTGTGTTCTAGTCCATGGACCCCGTCTAAAAAGTAAGAAATTAACGAAATGTGATAGCCGAAAATTAAAATTTCACACAAAACCTCACAATAATCACAACACTTGAACATCTAATAGTACGGCTTTCAACACTTGTTTATTCCGACACTTGTACTTGTACACGTACATGTACTGCGCCAACATGCTTGCATATGAAAGAGGACCACGGTCCACGAGGGGAAAAGGTCGTCTCGCATCCTGTGTGTGATTATTGTGAGGTTTTGTGTGAAATTTTAATTTTCGGCTATCACATTTCGTTAATTTCTTACTTTTTAGACGGGGTCCATGGACTAGAACACAATAACCTTTTTTAGAAAACTGCCATCAAGCAGTTTTTATTGCTATAATTTCTTTTGTTTTTTTTGGCTAAAGGATATTATTATTATTATTTTATTTATTTTACTAGGGTGTTTCCCACAAACCTATGGTCTTCTTACGGGAGCCCCTAGAAAGGTTAAGCACGAACGAACAAATGGGCGATAAGCGCGAACAGTGGAAGGCAGCATATTCCACCGATCAGAACCTATAATTGTGTCACCAATGGAATGCCCTAAAATTAATGATGGCCAACATGTAGCGCCTCTACATGTTATTATTATTATTTTATTTTACTAGGGTGTTTCCCACCGACCTATGGTCTTCTTACGGGAGCCCCTATGTACATGTACGTGTATCATTATCAAATTCAATACCGTATTTATACGCATTGATGTGCAAGCCTTTTCTTGCAGAAAATGGAACTAGTCTTGCGTACATGTACACTGTATTCAGGTTCTTCTGCCGGGGAATCAATTATGGGTAGTGCAGGGGCGGTGATACCGTTTTTATACGCAGTCCATTCTGTGGATGTTGCAGAATTTCATTACTCTGTCATAAAATTGTCTTGTCTTTCAGAAAATTCAGATGTCCATACCCTAAATCACATTTACATGAGAATTGTAACCAGGTGCGTGCCGCAGATGTTTTTGTTGATTCTGTGTTTATAATTGTAGTCATGGGTTGTCGTGATAAGGTCATCCCTAAATCCTGTTGATGTCGATAAAACTTTTGGAAGTTGTTCAATGACTTCAAAGTGTTACAAGTCCACGATTGTCTAAAACAACACAGCAAAGTAGGAACAATAAACATGTATTAAAATGTAAACAAATACATTGCTGAGTCCGACACCTCGTTCCAACAACTACACTGATCCTGAGGATATAAGGGGCAAGGATATTGTTGGAGGTACTGAGAGATAAACAAGGCACTCCATAATAATAACATGTTACACGACTTTGGGGGAGTATGAATGATATCCAGTCAAACCTCTTTAGGACGAACATCAAGGGACCGATGGCATTTGCTCTGTGAGTTTGGCTTAACCCTATTTTATAACGAGTGAATACAATTATTTCTCCAATAATGACACGAATAGATTTCTTCTACAGCGAAAGATTCTAAGCCAGACCAAACCATTGACTCGTCTTTTATGAAACAAATGAGTCACTGAACCTTTCTTTAGCAACATGACGGCAACTGAAACAACAACAGAGAAAATACGATACATGTACAGCACATTCTTGCAGGTACAACAAACAGATTGCAGATCGTAATTCTTGTTCTACCGGCACGCAACTTTATTTGGGGCAGTGCAATCTCGGCGCTACTCACAAATCAAACAGCCCAGGCTCGAGTAAACAAATCCAATGGTACGAGATTTTCACGAGACGAGACTGCACCCATTGGCTTGTTTCGTATGAAGCAAACAAGTCACTGAATTCATGAACCTCTCCATAATGGAGATTTTCCCTGATATGCGAATTTTCTGAAAGACAAGACAATTTTATGACAGAGTAATGAAATTCAAAATGGATTTGACGATGTTATTGGCGACTACCGAATATTCTGCCTCCCTTCAGACTCCCGACATTATGGCCTGGGGTTCTGCATTCATCGCTCTCTCTGGGAGCGGGTGCATCGCGTTTGGAGCGAGTCGGACCGTGTTGCAGTTCTGCAGATTCGCTCGTCGGAAAAGTGCTTTATCTCCATCGTCAACACTTACGCTCCGACCTCAGCGAAAGTCGCACAAGACCATGGCTATTTGGAGGACTTCTACTCATCGCTTGGCACGGCTCTCAGTAAGGTACATTCCTCCTCAGTTATTCTAATTTCGGGAGACTTCAACGCCAAGCTTGGTGGAATGAGTTCTCAGTATCGGTGCATAGGACACTACGGACGCGGGCGACGGAATTTTAGCGGAGCTGTCCTGGCCGACTTCTGCGACGCACATCATCTCTTCGCTTGCAACACTGCGTTTCAGCATCCAGCGCGGCACCAAACAACATGGACTGGCTGGAGAAAAGGACCTCAAGATGGTGTGTCTATCCCTATATACAATCAAATAGATTATATATTCTGTCTTCATCGACAACGACAGCTACTTGTAGACAGCCGGTCATATTCTGGTACGCTGGTGGAGTCTGATCACCGACTAGTGGTTGCAAGACTCGATCTCTCTCGCATACGCCATGTGTGGAGCTCTGTTGAGCACGGTAAGAAACAGCGTGCCAGCCAAAGAATACTGGTTGGTGGCCTCTCGGACCCAACCATGCGAAGGAGGTATTGTGATGAGCTGGAATCCTCTCTCACCGGCAACCCGCTCGACAACACTAATTGCCCATCAACTACCTGGAATGGTATTCGTCAAACGGTGATTACAGCAGCGCGGAACACTCTGGGCGTTGCTGCACCCAGGAAGAGAGGTGGAAAGTGGATCATGGACGCCGACACGCTAAAAGTGTCCTGTGAGAAGCGTCGACTGAGACACCGGATCCGTGATGAAAAGAATGCCGATGAAGTTAGCATCCTAAAGCAACAGCGCAACAAACTCTCCCACATGATCCGACAACACGCCTGTGCAAATGCAGCCCGCCATCTAGATGAAAAAGCTCGTGAAATTGAAAATCAAAAAGACGGAGCCCAGATGTTCCGTGCTGTGCATCTACTGCAGCGCAAAAAGCAGTCGCCGATAGTGGTGAATGATGCCAGCGGGAAACTGGTCCTTCGCCCGATGGAGTCAGCTTCAATAATCAGAAATCACTTCTCAGCAGCCTTCGCTGATTCCACCTGCGCACCTCTACACCAAGAGAACAAACCTCTTGGGATACCGATAAGCGAGGTAGAAGTCAGGTCAGCAGCACGACGCCTAAATAACGGCAGAGCGATTGGACCCGACGACCTACCTGCTGAACTTATAAAATATGGCCCAGCACCACTTCACCGTCACCTTGCCGATCTATACACACGTGCCATCAACTGTGGTGATCCGCTGTCGGTTGGCCATGGAACTCTCGTCCCACTTCAGAAGCCTGGGAAGCCTAAAGGTCCTCCATCTAACCTGAGGCCCATTGTGCTTCTCACTGCACTTCGGAAAGTGCTGTCCATCATTGCCCTAAATCGCATCAGGCATGCGGTCAACACGTTCCTGTCTCCGAACCAGAGTGGCTTCCGCAGTGGTAGGAGTACGGCTGATGTTGTTTGGTCCTACAGATGGATCGCGGCACGGTGCCAGCGAGTGAAGGAATCATTTGGCGTGCTCGGCATAGACATGTCGAAAGCGTTCGACACAATATCCAGGCACCGTTTGCTCACTATATTAGCTAGTTTCCTTGAGAATGATGAGGTCACCATTATCTCCTACCTACTCAGGAACACGTCCCTTGAGGTCCGGCTACCTGGAGGGAAGAGCGAGCAGTTCCAGACCACCCGAGGCACACCACAGGGTGACTCACTATCACCTGTCCTATTCGTTATCTACCTGGAGGCAGCGCTTCGGGAGGTGAGGCAGATTATCTGCGCAAGACCCGACCTAGATGTCAGGCTCGGCTTGCCAACTGATACAGAGTACGCCGACGATGTCGACTTCCTATCGTCTGACTGCAAACGTATTCAAGAGCTCCTGCCCGACATTGCAAAGTGCCTCAAAGCCTGGGACCTCAACATCAATGAATCTAAAACAGAACTCACAAACATCACACGGCTGAACGACAGAGTGTGCGAGGAATGGCGCCTCACTAGGAAGCTGGGCTCTCTCATTGGTGACCACGAGGATGCTGCGCGGAGAATGCAACTCGCCACAGCTGCCCTGCACCGGCTCTGGGCATTATGGATACGAGGTTCCATTGTAAACGAATCGCTGAGAGTACGGCTATACAAGGCATTCGTCTTACCGGTCCTGTGCTACAACAACGGGACTTGGGGCCTCACTGCCACCGCTATGCATAGAGTTGATGCGTTCCACAGACAACAACTGCGGAAAGTTATTGGCATACGGTACCCAGCTAAGATCAAGAATAACACCCTGTACAAGAGGACAAACTCAACACCACTTGGTATCTCGATCCTGGGAGCCCGCTGGCGTTTGTTTGGGCACGTGCTGCGGCTGGACCAGAGTGCACCGGCGAACCTGTCAATGTGCTCCTACTTCAAGCCATCCACTGAGCCTACCTGGAGGGGCAGGCCGCGCACAACTCTGCCGGTCGTGCTCAGACACGATCTCGAGCTGGTTGGGAGGACCCTCAAGACCTCGGCAGATCTTGAGGAGCTGAGGAGCATAGCCCAGAATCGCGGGGCGTGGACCTACCTCAGCGGCCGTATCCTGGAGAGATATGTTGCTGCTCACAGATGAACCCTGATAATGATCAGCAAGTTCAAATTCAACTCGGTTGAGCTGCTCGTTTGCTTGTTTTAATTGTATTCTATTTTCGTCACGCGTTTTATATCGCATATGTTTTATATCGCGATCAATATCCTGTTTGGCTGTTGTCGCTTCGGCTTATGCGAAAGCTATACATGCTGTGTATATTTACATTGCATTGATGCCAACGCGGAGAAGCTTCTAATAAAAAAATAATAATATGCGAATTTATTTTGCATACTAGTACTCGGCCAATGCGTCCTTGAACCTTCCCCTACAGATTGGGAACTGCCAACGATGCTATGCCACTGCAAAATTCAGATTCTACCCTATGATCGGGGCACGGAATGCCGGAAGGAATAATGACCAGTGCCTTACTTGTAACGTACCAATGTACAATGAACATGAGTATTTCGACAACACATCTAAGCCTCAGCAGCAACATACAATGTAAGCCTTACCGTCAAGAAGGTGAACTCGCGTTCTTCGCACACTGTTGGCAAGGGCAAAGAGATACGCATGGATCTAAATCCGAATAAAATCAGCACACGTTTCCGTAAATGAAGGGGTGAGCATAAGCAAATGAATCGAAGGAAACTGGTCAACTCAGAGATCACCTGTCATTGAGTATTCCGTAAAAGGAGGCCTCGACAGCAGAAAAGCTTTATTTAGAAAAGATATCCTGTCAGTTTTTCCATTATTTATTGTATTCCACCTAAAATCAGCACACTTTTCGTAAATTAAAGAGTCAACACAAGCAAATGAATCAAAGGGAACTGGTCAACTCACCTGTCATTGAGTAATGCAGTCCGCTTATGCTCTTCCCTGCATCTATTCCGTAATTCAGTACTTTCATTTCTAGGGTACCCTGTAAGAAGGCCTTAGGCCTGTGGGGATTGCCCTTTCAAAAATTTGATAATAATAATAATAAAGGGTTTGCTTCGTAATAATAATAATAATAATAATAATTTGGAAAGGATTGGGAGAACTTCAAATTCAAAGTATCAGTCGGGGAAGTGAACTGCCTGAAAAGAGAAAAAAACGCCAGACCCACCAGGACTCGAACCTGGGACCCTGCTTGTCATGAGCAATGCTCTAACCACTGAGCTATGGGACCAGGCTGAACCTAGAAGGCGCTGACAAGTTTTTCACTCCAACGGCAGCTCACAACACGTTTTTTTCTCTTTTCAGGCAGTTCACTTCCCCGACTGATACTTTGAATTTGAAGTTCTCCCAATCCTTTCCAAATTAAATCACTTTCTTTCACCTCTGGTAGTTTCCAGAAACTGACCGTGGTTGGTCCCCTGGGGGAGGGAAAAAGACCCAAGTGCCATCAGTATGTGTGGCACGTGTTGTGAGCTGCCTTTGGAGTGAAAAACTTGTCAGCGCCTTCTAGGTTCAGCCTGGTCCCATAGCTCAGTGGTTAGAGCATTGCTCATGACAAGCAGGGTCCCAGGTTCGAGTCCTGGTGGGTCTGGCGTTTTTTTCTCTTTTCAGGCAGTTCACTTCCCCGACTGATACTTTGAATTTGAAGTTCTCCCAATCCTTTCCAAATTAAATCACTTTCTTTCACCTCTGGTAGTTTCCAGAAACTGACCGTGGTTGGTCCCCTGGGGGAGGGAAAAAGACCCAAGTGCCATCAGTATGTGTGGCACGTGTTGTGAGCTGCCTTTGGAGTGAAAAACTTGTCAGCGCCTTCTAGGTTCAGCCTGGTCCCATAGCTCAGTGGTTAGAGCATTGCTCATGACAAGCAGGGTCCCAGGTTCGAGTCCTGGTGGGTCTGGTGTTTTTTCTCTTTTCAGGCAGTTCACTTCCCCGACTGATACTTTGAATAATTATAATAATAATAATAATATTCCGTGAAAAGAGGTCTCAGCAGAGCCGAAGCGAAATAAGCCAGGACACGAAATATCCGAAACAGCTCATGCAAGAAGCAGTTCCAAAGAAGGAAGTTCCTCACGCATGCACATCCGAAAACGGACTGCACTACATGCAACACAATGTCTGCCGTGCACGTGCACAGCACGCGGCTACCACCCGTTGGTAGATCTAATACCGAGCACCTTACGTAGAAACGTACGTAGCATAACGGTGTCGTTTTTTCTGCCATGTGAACACAATAATAGAAAAGCTGACAGGATCGCTTTTCTAAATACGTTGTATTTCTCGGCGGCCGACCGCAGGGAAATAGGGGGAAATGATTTCTGGCGAATTTTTTATAATTTGAAAATATGGCATCTGGTGTGTTCTTCTCTGTCGATTATTTTCCGGACTTCTTCAGTCAGTTTTGAGTCTCACCAGAGTCCCTGCCCTTTCACGCTTCATTTCGGACCAAATTATCATTGCTTTTTTTATCACATTTTGCCGTGATGCGCTTGCCATGCCTACATGATTCCTAATCGCCTTTGGGGATATACACTCGGTTTTTTCCCTCACAACTGCGTTCTCCGACGCTAGGGTTTTTCCCGGCTGGCTCGGTCCAGGAAAAATAATCTGACGGTCCCAAGTGGTTCCTCATCATGGCCTCTTTCCGCTATCCACTGGCACGCATTTTTTTATCTTAGACACTCTGTTCTCAATCCTTGCTTCCATACTTCACTCGTTATCCAGTTCACATCCGACTGCGGCCAACTCAGATCTGGCTGCGGCCAACTAGCATCTGGCTGCGGCGAACTACCCTTCACTTTGTGTGTTGTTGCTATTGATGTTTATTTCTCTGTGCGTGCCAGTAAATGTGGAGCGAGAAATGGCCATGCTCTTTGAACTGTTTTGCTAATACCTCCTTATAAGTGGCCTTGGAAAATAGATGATTCGCGGGAAAACCGAGTCAAAGTCGTAGTAGGGCACTATTTAGGGCGGTTATTAGCGGTAAATATAAGGCCAAATTTGGGCTTTCCCAACTCGGCACAACCACGTGCTCTCAGGCGAACTATGCAGACACCAGCAAGGACACTTCCGTTGAGAGATAGTATTTTTCCACGCCTCTAGACAGCTGTTTCACTCCCTGCCGGAGCTCATAAGTAGAGGATGGTAATGACGATCATGGAGTGTAAAGAAATGAGAATTCTTATACAACCTAAATAGGGCAAGTGCGCGTTTTCCACATAGAACAATGGCATAATATACAAGCTGTTAAATGGCCCAGAATCTGCGAAAACCAGGCTTAGGGTGAAAATCATTTTTTTGAGAAAAATGATGTTTTGTAAAAAGGTTGTGTCGCGAGGACGATCGAGTGCAGTGAAGTGGAACCCAAGAGAATCTCACTTGTTTGAAGAAGTAGCAGTCATGGCAGGAAGGGTTTCAGCAGTCAGGGAAGTCAAAGAAAGGGCTTCCGGTAGAGTATTCCCTGCTACTCCTCTAGTCACAATGAAGAGTTTTTGAGCTGTTCGAACGGATTCCATCTCCTACACTCGGGGATGGCGAAATTTCTGCGCTAGCTGCTGCTTGCGGAAAATGGTGAAGAAATCGTCTCCAGTTAGAGTCGTGATGGCGATAGCGAGGAGAACCTGGACGACATCGATCCAGCCAATCGAAGTACGGAGATACTAGCTGTTTCTGGGCCTCATGCAAAGGGAACACGCGCAGCGGAGCTCATACGTTTGCAGCAAGTTCACGAGGAAATGGCTTGAAGCGCAGTGTGAAAACGGTTTTGAATTGAAGTCCTTGGCGATGAAGTGCCACTGAATGCCAGGCGAATGAGCGAGCAGATCGACAGGCCCCCACTCGAGACTTTCCTCGCTGGACAGCTAGCTGCAAGGGATTGTACGGCGTGCTGATATATCACTTGCTGGTCAGCACCAAGCAGATACTGCAGCACGCCAGCACACTATGCGCTTACTAAGAACCATGATGAACAGCGGAACAGTTTGAAAAGGCTGTGTTCTTGCTTGTTTCTGAACAGGTGTACTAGATTCACCCTTCAAAAGGTGCCATGTCAACTGGAGTCAGGTTTCCTTGTGGTGTGTAACGCCAGAGCATGCCAGTACATGTATTCAGCCCCAGAATGTGCTGAGTGCACTAGTGAGGAGCAAACAAAATTCATGCAGAACTGTGCATGGCCACTACAGCCTGCAGCACCAAGGGGCCACGACAAGCCTGCCCCCACATGCCTACCTTGTCAGGTCTCCTAAACAAAATTCATCCATGTCTCTTCCTTCAGTCTGGTGGATCTCTCTTCATTTCTTTTCTGTGACAACAATTTTGTGTTTTTTTTTGGATTTTTTAACACAATACCCTGGTGTGTTTGAGATGCTTTTAATACCACTATGAGTCGACCCACACCTGTAATATTTTGTTTCCTGACCCCCCATGCCCAATAGAAGCTGAAAATGGGAAAAAGTCATTTTGTGAAATTTCACCCTAAGCCTGGTTTTCGCATATTCTGGGCCAAATGGTGATTTTGAGACCAGCGAGAAGGACTATTTTTTACGCTTTCATTTGTGGAGGAACACACCATACAGCCGACGCAAATTTTACGCGGAATAATGGTGCCATTAGAAATTACACGCACTGTACGGCACTGCGACAATAGGCTAGCGTGCAAGCGACATCATGACCCAGGAACATTTTGAACATGCTTATAGAATGAACGAAAACACCGAACAGTAGCTTAGGCGCATGGCGGATATTGCTCGAACAACTGATGGATTCTGCCCGAAAAAGGATGGAAATTGGCAGAACACTACAATCTTGTCCACAGTCTCCTCAATGACTTCTGATCTCATTTCTTTGTCCAGATACCCATAGGCAAACACGCATGCAAACACACGATACAATTACTCATCCCATTTTCTTGCAAAAATAATTTTTCAAGGTTTACCATAGAAGACTGTTGGATTATCTAATGTATTCTCGCGGAATTATAATATAAAATCCAACGAGTAAATTGAATTGGCAACGAGCGTACTATAAGGGTATTATAGATTGTCATTGAAGGTTAGAACATAACCTCCAACATACATAAAACTTGCCTGAAGAGTCCTTAATTAACCCTCATTCCGGGTTTTGGGGTCCCGTTTATGGTATATCTTTATTTTCTTTCATGATATCTCGCAGAAAATACAGGTATTGCTCAACAACTAGATATGATAGATAATCAAATTGACTTGTTTGAACAGCAGTTGCCAAAATATCTAGTTCCAGTTCCATAAAACAACGCAGTTCGTTAATGTGTGTCAAGTAAGAAAGCATCTCAGATGTTTAATTTTCTGCTAGCTTCTTGAGGGAGGAAAAGTCCCCAACAGTGTTAGATTCAATAGGATTCTTTTAGTTTTGGATGCAGTCTTGACGTGGTACATGCGACTGTCATAGGAGCACATTTGAATTGCTACTATTCTCCTTGTCGTCGCCGTATCTGGTTCAAATAGCTCTGGAGATTTCGGCTATAGTTGTGGATGAGAATACTGCTCTGGTTGTCATTTGTCATATTTTGCACTATCATTTTTTGTTTAATGTCCATGGTTAGGCTGTAACACTTGATAATTGAATCTCTCACCGATATCCACTCCTGCGCGCTCGATTGTTTCTCATTTGCTCCTCATTCCGTCTTGTACTCCATCCCAAAGATGATTATCGCAGAAAGCAAATGGCATCTGGGCGACCAACGGAAACTCAATCAATTCTGCTCAGGTATTCCGACAGTCGAGTGCTGAGTAACACGATAAGTAACATATCTTGGTCTTGCTGAACAGTGCAAGGTAGCAATATAACTATAAGCGATTCCACAGAGAATTCCATCGTCCATTAGTTATTACATTTTGTGTTCCACAATAGTGAAAAATTTGAAACCCAGCTAAAGGCCAGTGCAGGTCAATGACCGTGAAAGAATGCCTTCTAATAGACCTTCACAACTTTCTCTTTCTTCTCTCCGCGGCTTTTTCCCGTTGCATACATGATGGGTTTTTTATTATTTTAATTTATTTTATTTTATGAAAGTGCACATGCCTACATAGAATGGAAGAGAACAACAACAACAACAACAACAACAACAACAACAACAACAACAACAACAACAACAACAACAACAACAACAACAACAACAACAACAACAACAACAACAACAACAACAACAACAACATCAAGAGAACATAGGGGACTACAAAGGGCGTGTAGGTGCTATTGAGCTGTCCCGGTGAGGTGAAGTGCATTCCACCGACCAATGGTCTCGGGATCAAGGCGCACATCACGCACCATGGGGAAAGGGGAGAGAAGAAAGACTGTGAGTGAAGAGTGAGAACCTGAGAACCAGACAGAAATGAAGAGAGAGCGAGAGGGAGAGAGAGAGAGGGCGAGGGAGAGAGAGAGAGAGAGAGAGAGAGAGAGAGAGAGAGAGAGAGAGAGAGAGAGAGAGAGAGAGAGAGAGAGAGAGAGAGAGAGAGAGAGAGAGAGAGAGAGGATGATATGGGGGGGGGGGGGAGCGGGGACGGAGTGAGTGAGGGAGGGTGAGTGAGTGAGAGCCAGATTGGTTCAGGAAACTATGGCAATAGACCAACAGCTGCGCTGCCTTCAGTGGGGAGGGGGGCAATAAGGAAAGGTTAGATCGGAGCTGCTGCCAGGAAGAGTAGTGTTGAGGCACTGGATCAGCGAGAAAGGGGCCACGAACAGCAGTGAAAAGGAAAGAAAAGAAGAAATAAGCATTTAATAACGCAAAATATTCTGCACTGAGGTGATTCAAGAGCTCTAGGGAGCAAGGTACAGTTCAGTGGGGTGAAGACAATGTGATCGTTGTGGGACTGGAGAATGGAGAATCGTCAAATTTAGCCATGGAATGCTGTCGCCCACAACCAATCCTGGCGCATCAGGTGCTGACAAATACGAGACCTAAAGGCCTGCATTCCCTTCGATGCAGGAGGTTCCGGGATGAGTTGCTCAGAAATGTTGTTCCATGACTAAAGGAGGGTGTAGGGGAATGACCTCAGTAGGTAGTTCGATGCTGTCCGAGCAAGTGGCCATTGCAAGTGGAAAGGGTGGCGAGAAGCTAGTTGTTGGCGGATTCTAGGAGTAGGTGCATGCCCCGACAGTGGTGGGAGAAGGGCTGTCGGCTGGGGTGGACACCTAATGTAGTGCAACTCGTACACATATGCAAGCCCTGAGACTGCCCTCCTGAGCTGCAGGCTCTGAAGGATCGTGCCAGGTCCGATGATTTTTTCCAACCATGCTGCGATCCACAGTTAATTGGGAACTCGTGGCCTGGCATGAGTAAAACATGGATGTGGCAAATGGGATTTAGGCCTCTGGTTGGTGGATCTGATCTATCCGCCCCCACCTTTCGGAGCCGCATCTGAGACCTGATCATGTCGTTGTCGGTCAGACGAATGTAAGCTCAACATTTCACCAATAAAGCATGGCCCAGTTGATCTTCTTCAACAGACCTTTCCTGTCTAGCAGCGGTACCTAGGGTTAATGATACCCTGGCGATTCAACGACCAAACCCCTGAGATTCATCGACTTCCGAAATTCCGGGGGCGCAGTTTATACGTATGTGTTTTAGCTGGTCGAGCCTGGTCAGACTGCGGCAAAAACGAAATAACGGACCATGAAGTATTGATTATTGGGTAGCGTCCAACTTTAAAAATTCTTTTGATGAATATAACGGAAAGAGCAAGAACTCAAGTGTGACAAAACAAACCAAACTACACCAAAAATACATTGTACAAATATGTGGTGACTTTGAAAAAACCGTGGCATTATTACCTTTTCACAAACTGTTGGAAAACGCTCAACCAAACTCCTAGATAGCGAAGAGAAATCTGATGAACTATTAGAACAAAACGTGAATTTTCATCGTTAAAAAATGTAGGGCCGCTAAAGCTTTTGTGACAATAAATTAATTTGGTGTGTGAGAAAACAACACTGACATTCGCATTCGTGTAACACTCTTTGGTATGTTTAATGCTCTGCTAGTTTCTTGAGTGAGAAAAAGTTCCCAACAGCGTTAGATTAAATGGGATTCTTTTAGTTTTGGTTGCATTCGTGAAGCGTTTCACGCGACTGTCATGTGAGCACACTGCTTCACTTCTAGGACTGCGCAATTTGAATTCCTACTACCCTCCTTGTCGTCACCGGATGTGGTACAAATAGTTAAGGTGATTTCGGCTATAGTGGTGGATGAGGATTATGCTCTGGTTGTCATTTGTCATACCAGCCCATCGATGTCTCTAATCGCGCCCTCGACAGCCACCAGGATGAGTACTCGTACCGAGCAGCTACAAACATTCCCGCCACGGGTGTACCAGTACCCGCATCCGCACCAACAGGGCTTGAAACCGCAGCTCTGGGCGAGACGTATGCTAGTCGTACCTTCTCTACACCACGAACAAGCAACGCCAGTCGTACTACTGACCAGGGAGTAGTGCAATACCGTATTGTACTACTCCCGGCTACTGACAAGCCTGTCAGCACCAAGTACGACTGGTCGATCGTACGTGAAGCCGCCAACCGCCACAGGAAGCCCGCAGATCTGCGTGGAGGTAAGAAAATAACACGCAGAGTTGTATTCGTTGGGGGCATCAATATCAACTGCAGTGCTGATGATCTTGTTGCGTACTGTAGAAAGAAGAATGTGGAAGTTACTGGCTGTAAACTGATCCCCTCCAGAAAAGTGTATGGCACGTTGTACGCACATCTGACAGTTGCTGAGCATGACGAAAGAAATGTTCTGGAAAACGATTTCTGGCCCGAGCATGTAACAGCACGAGAATGGAAGTTCAAGAACCCACCCCTCCCCAAGAAATCATAAACTGTGATGTTGAATCCACACGCACCCATCTTTTTTCCCACGAGGACCACATCGACACCATCATCTAACAGTGTGTCAGGGCAACTGAACCCAGATGCACCTACCTTCACTCTCCCATCACCATACGATACCTCAGCCTTCATACCAAACAAACATCCCCATCATATGCGGCTAGCCACAACCAATGCTTGCAGCTGGTACCCAAAGGCCGATGAAATTAGTAACATATTTGGTACTTCAGACATGGACATATTAGGCATCACCGAAACCTGGCTAACTCAGAAAATTCCTACCTCTGTATTATTGCCAACTGCCGCTTTTGACATAGTGCGAAGAGACCGCCCATCTCATGTCGCTCTGCGTGGCGGTGGTGTTGCTTTCTTACTCCGACCAGGACTCGCCTACGTCAGACGAGCAGACCTCGAGCCTGCCAACACCAACCTTGAAATCCTATGCATTAAAAACTTAAAAAATGGCCACAAAGATGTCTATATTTTCTGCTGTTATCGGCCACCAAGGCAGGATCATTCAACCTTCCTCTCTGGCTTGCGTGAGTCCATCTCTTCCATTACGGACACTACGGCTTCCATTATCATCCTCGGTGACTTTAATGCTCGGCACAACGAATGGTATAGGCAGGACCCGAACACTGCTGCTGGAAGATGCCTTGTCGAACTGCTGGATGATACTGGTTTTACACAACTTGTACGCGACCGCCCAACACGTTTCTCCGCCGCAGGTCAGAGCTCTTCTCTCCTTGACCTTGTTCTTTGTAACCAACCATTCCTCATCCACAACCTCACCACACTTCCCCCTGGTTCTGATCACTGTCCTGTGGTATTTGATCTCGCAATACAGACTCGTTCCCAGCAACCAGTGCACTCTGATTTGCTCGTGAACAACTATGCAGCCACAGACTGGCCCGCACTTAATAACCACCTTTGGAGCATCCCTCTTCTCGCTGCTGTACAAGAAGCCAGTAGTACAGATGAAGCATGGGTCTCCTGGCGAACACTAGTTGACACAGCCATATTATCTTTTGTTCCGAAGGTTCGAAAACGAACAAATCGTTATGGAAAGCCTTGGTTCACCTCTGTGCACCATCGCCTCCGTCAACGTCGAGATCGACTATTTGCTGCAGCAAAACGTGTCAATACCCCTGAGTGCTGGGCTGCTTATCGCATTTCAAGGAACTGCCTCGTCGCTGCCATCCGTAAAGCTAAACGTCACTTCTACGACCAGATGTCGGAAGGCCTTCATGCAGATCGAGGATCTTATGACTGGTGGAAGAGAGTCAAGAAAATGTGCCACATCAATTGTCCTCACACCGCTACACCTGATATACAAGGAGTCGATACCTTAGCGGTTACCGACCCTGAGAAAGCGAACATCTTCTGTCAACAGTTCGCCAAGAATAGTCAAGCTACACCGTCGTCGGATGCAGATCATCGTGATCTCGCCATGCCTTCTTCTTCGGAAACATTTGCCATCCGCCCTCTGTCTATCGTAGAAGTATTCAAGGCACTGTCGACCCTAAGTGTGCGAAAGTCTACAGCTGGCAGTCTTCCTAACAGGATCCTACGAGAGACAGCAGAAGTGCTCGCCCAATCCCTCACTGCTCTCTTTAACCGCTGCACCACTTACCGATCCCAACCCCTTGAGTGGAAAGTTGCAATCGTTACCCCAATTTACAAGGGTAAGGGAAGTCGCAATGACCCTGCTAACTACCGGCCGATATCTCTGTTGAATGGTTTGGCAAAATGCTACGAGGCGTTAATCAGCCGCCAGGTGTACGCGTTTGTAGCGAAACACAAACTACTGTCGCCGAAACAGTTCGGGTTTCGCCACCACCGAAGCACGGTTGACCAACTTGTGCATATCACATCAACTGTCAGCTCTGCATTTGATAACCGGGCCCAGTGTGATGCCGTCTTTCTCGATTTCTCGAAGGCATTTGATCGTACCAGCCATCGCCTCCTAGCCTCATGTCTGTCCGGTTGGTGTGCACCTGACTCATTCGCGTGGCTGATGGACTTCCTGGAAGGCCGATCGATGTCTGTGCGGGTCGGAACCTCCTTATCAACCCATATGTCGCTCACCGCTGGTGTGCCACAAGGCTCCCACCTAGGCCCTCTATTATTCAACCTTTCTATCAACTCCCTTCCCAGCATTCCCCAATCCAGCGATCTGACTCTGTTTGCGGTTGATTCCAACATGGTCTGCGTTTCTCCGCCTACTGTCGTACCCGCCGCGCACACTGCCTCCCTGCAACTAGACCTTGATAGAATAGTGATGTGTGAACTGGTCCCATAAAGCTGAAGCAGTTTTCAATGCTAACAAATGTGTCCATGTTCCCTTTTGCAGACCTAAATCAAACCCACCTGATCCCAGGACCGTCACCATGGCCGGTACGTTACTGACCCAGCCCTCTTCCCACCGCCATCTGGGCATCATCCTCACTCCTTCACTTAATCTGTCCCCCCATATTCAACACATTACCAGCAAATTTCGAGGTCGGGTTTTTCTTTTAAACCACATGTCCAACTTCTTCCTTTTCCTGCTGTGAATCTTTTGTATAAATGTTATGTTCGTCCCCTCCTTGAATATGCTGTTCCCGTTTGGATGTTTTCCGTTTCAGCCACCATGTCCACAACCCTTGATAAACTGCAGGCTACTGCTGCTAGAGCATATTTAAATAGTAAACTCAAGCGTCGGCCTGACTGGACGACTTCCAAAGAAGACCTCAATGTTCTGTCCTCCTGGGAATCGTTAGCATGGCGACGGCAGATTCTTGGCCTTGTCTATTTCCACCATGTATTCTCCCAATACCCCTCCTTGTTGTCTCACTTCCAGCTACCATCTTCCCAAAGCAGTCGTCACCCTTCATCCATAATTCTTCCTAAAGCTGGCACCTTCTTTCGTAAATCAACCCTTTTTTCTTTGAGTGTTGCCTGGAATAAACTTCCTGAAGATATTCGTTCACTCTCTACAACAGTGAAATTTAGTATTGCTGTTCGTCGGTATCATTCGCAATCTATGTTTTCTTTGAAAGGTATTCCTGACTTTTGTGCCTAGGCTAACCATATCTATGATAGTTTCAATAGTTTGTGTATATGTCAGTTATAGTAGTCCGCAATGCTGCTTTTCCAATTCTCATTATGATTAGCATGCAATGTACCACCCGAAGTACTGAATTTACTTCTTCTGTACTCTATATTCTAATGTATCTTCTACCTCTTCTCCCTTACGAACATACTTTCTCATTTTCCATACTTACTTAGGAGACTCCCTTCGATAGGCATCTATTTGCCTCTGGAGGATCCGTGAAATAAAAATCAATCAATCAATCAATCAAAATCATATTTTGCATTATGCCTACTTGTTTACTCTCAATGGTTAGGCTGTAACTCTTGGTAATTGAATCTCTCACCGATATCCACTCCTGGGCGCTAGATTGCTTCTCACTTGCTCCTCATTTCGTCTTGCACTCCGTCCCAAAAGAAGGTTATCGCAGAAAGCAAATGATAATCAATTTTCAGGTATTCCGACAGTCAAGTGCTGTTTCACACGATAAATCACCTTCTTGCAGAACAATTCAAGGTAGCAGTTAACTATATGCAGCGACTCCACTTGGAATCCCGTCGTTCCGTCGTCATTAAAGGGTTGTGTGCCACACTAGTGAAAAATTTGGGAACCAGTCAAAGGCCAGTTCAGGTCGATGGCCGTTAAAGAATGCATTGAAATAGACCTTCACAACTTTCTGTTTCGTTCCTCCGCCGCTTTCTCCCGTTTCATACGTGAAGGGTTCAAATTCCTTGAAGAATTCGCCCGTCACAGCGTCACAGATCACCTTGAGGATGTCTTCCAGAATAGATGCACGATGAAAGAAGAAAACCTCAGGAGTGTGAGCTGCTGCTGCTCCTTGTAGAATGCTGTGCATAATTGTTGGTGCACAGCTGCGTGAAAACCCAAAGGACCTCTAAGCTATATTAAAAGTTATCACTCTCTTATTATTGACCCCCACAGAAACTTGTGATCTCTAAGCGGTCAAATATCAGCATATATTGACCGCTTATATTGACCACTTATTATTGACCACTTAGCCCGAGGACTTAGAACTTTTTCCTCAACTTAGAAACAAAAATCAGAACTGAAAGAAGAAAAATCTGAAGCCAAACGTTGGGATTCGAACCCAAACTGTCAGATTCTCAGTCAAAGAACTTGGCTGAACATACTACAAGTGACAACTGAAAACTTCTGTTTATAGAGAAGTAATGTCCAATGTAAACGGCATATGTACATACTATGTACTATTACAATAGTATTCCTTTCTTCCTATAAACACAGCTAAAAACAGTTTAGGTATGCTATGTCGTGATAAATCTATTATTTCCCTCATAATCGGTCAATATTATGAAATATAGACCTCGTAAAAGACCTCGGGGGACCTCGGTCTTTTACTCGTTCTATATTTCATAATTATATTGACCTCTTTAATGGTGCAATAATAGATAGTTATAAAGCAAATTGCGAGAATGTATTTCACCACAATACGAACTGAGGTGCAGTCCACTTATGTGAGATAAAGCAAAAGTGAACCTATTCACATTGTATGATTTTCTGCACAGAGATAGTACTAGCCATGTTACGCAGCAAACTCCGAGTAAAGAAACACGAGTGAGAAGCTTAAGAATTGTGCGAATACCACAGTTCACACAATTCAGGATTTCGAGATACCGATTCGATTTTTAAGCATTACGAAGGACAAAAACAGACACATATTCAAAACACATTCCAGGCTCGTCCAAGCTGCTTTGGTTGGTGCTATTTTTCTCGATTTACCCCTCTCCCCCTGCTACCCCAACAAGTCGCCAGATGTTGCTTTCGAGAAGCGAAGCCTTCAATTGCAGCCATTTCTGCTTCATCCGAATTTACAGCTCGAATGAAAGCCACCACCTCCACTGCCATATCCTTTCCTGAAATTTTCGCCCCTCGGTAGAAGCGACACATTTTCAGTTCAGACTCTGAGGCTTGAAGCTGATAGGCCGGAATTAATCATTTGGGTGGAATCTTTGTCAGACATTTTCCTTTCAAATACCAAATTACTCTTTACCTCTTACTTCAGTCCACTCAGGCTATTCTCAGTGGCATAGAAAGAAGTTTTTTTGGAAGGGGGAAGGGATTTGATCCCGCATGACCTCATGGCGCGTCCCCTATAAGTACCATCTCAATCGAAGATGTCTGAACAACGCTTGGTCGGCAGTAAATGGGACCTTCACTTTTCGACTTATTTATTTCTTTGAAATAATACCACGGAACGTGCCATACCTCAAGTATTGCATAACAAAACAAATTACACTACAATAAATTATACAAAGATGCGGAGACTTTGAAATAACCGTTGCTTTACCTTTACAAAAGCTGTTCGATAACACTACGTCAAAATTCTAGTTAGTGAAGAAAAGTTTGATGAACCCTGGAACCATACATATTTTTAATAATAGTTTTCATCGTGTAGGGCTAATGAAGTTTTGTGGCTATGAATGCGTGTGGTGGGTGCGAATACAAAACTGACATTCGTATTCGTGTAACATACCTTATAATGTTCTGCTAGTTTCGTGAGGAAGAGACAATTTCCAACAGGGTTGAGACACAACGGGGTTCTTTTAGATTTTGATGCAGTCATGAAGCGGTCCTTGCGACTGTCATGTGAATACAATGCCTCACTTCTATTACTGCGTTTTTGAATGGCTACTACTCTTTTTTTGGCAATAAACAAGCCGATTTTTTTCGAAAATTAACACTATGGATTAAAATGCAATAAAACATACACTGAAAAAGAAATCAAAAATGCATGCGTGAAATAATAACCCAAACCAAAATTTGTTCAAATACATTTTTTTAGAATTATTGGCTTCTACTCTCCTTGTCGTCACCATATCTCGTACAAATAGTTCCGGTGATTTCGTCCATAGTAGTGGATGAGGTTACCTTTCTGTTGGTCATGTTTAATATTTTGCAATATGCCTTCTTGTTTATTGTGATTGTTTAGGTTTGAACACATGATACTTGAATTTCTCATCGATATCCACTCCTTCGTGCGTGATTGCTTCTCGCTTCCTCCTCAGTCCGTCTTGTACTTCGTCCAAACGATGGTTACCGCAGAAAGCAAATGGCGTCTTCTCGACCAACGGAAACTTACTCAGTTCTCCTCAGGTATTCCGACAGTCGGGTGCTGAGTCACACGATAAATAACAGATCTTTGTCGTGGCTGAACAGTGCAAGGTAACAATAATTATAACTATATGCAGCGACTCCACCGAGAATCTCATCGTGCCGTCATCATTTCGGTTCCATAGTAGTGAAAAATTAGAAAACCAGTCAAACGCGAATTCAAGTGGATTTCCATGAAAGAACGCCTGGAAGTTCAGCTGCAGAACTGTATGATCCGTTTCTCCTTGGCTTATTCCGGATCCATACGTGCAGGTGAACTCTGATATGGAAAATACAGCCACCACATCGTCACGGATGAAGTGGAGGATATCGTCCACAATAGATGTGCTATCGAAGCAGAACATGTCAGGAGTGTGAATCTGAACAACAAAAGATGGTTTTGCCATAAAAAGTGGCGGGCCCCATTCGTAAGGAATGCCTGATTCCTCACTTCCCGTGCAGCTGAAGTCGGGATCCCAGTGATCACTGTGGTAGTTTTCATAATACATGTATTCAGGAATGCCGTCAAATATCGTATTACCTACATCGACAGGGTCTGGATACTCCATTGGTGAAAATTAATGCGATTTGAACGGCTGCCAATTCTAAATTCAGCAGTGGTATCCAAAACCGATCACTTCACAAAATCTGCACACGAAATCTCTTTCATGACAAAACCACAAATAGATCGCTGGTTTTTTTGGCTCACGTTTTGTAAGAGAATTGCCGCAAGTTCACACTATATCTCGCAGATAAGTTGAGCCACTGTTTGCACTCTTGTGAAGCGTCTCCATGGGTTGCACTGAAAATAGCGCTGAGATCACCTTTTGTCATCTAGCATTCACGTAAAATACGTTGCATGTCTCGCCGGCCGAGCACAGCGAAATAGGCAGGAAATGATTTCTCGTGAAATTTTCTCATTTGCAAATATGGCATCTGGTGTGTTCTTTATAGTCGAATCTTTTCCTGACTTCTTCAGACAGTTTTGAGTCTCACCAGTGTCCCCGCCCTCCCACTCTTCATTTCGGTGCATATTATCATTGCTCCGTTATCACTTTTTGCTAGGGGTGAAATGATTATGTGGTTTAGTCCATAAATTAGTCGAAAAATCTAGTCGATTACGATTTTTCTAATCGCTACAGCATTTTCGTACGATATACTTTACGGTACGACGAAATATCCGGCATGTGCAGTCTACATGACTTTCCTGCGTGCAGCACATGTACCAGAGTATGAGTGGATGTGCGCTTGCAGCGCTCACAGCGAGTTGCTCATGCTCTGGATACACACTACACGCGTAGACTCTACCCGGTAGATCTACCTGATGTACTCTCTAGGTCTATTGTATGACACGCGGCTCTTTTCTCTGCACCGTGCACTGATTCGTACCCGCGAACTTTCGTCCCGGTTGCTTCACGGAACTCACTATTCTGGACGAGTAGCCTTCAGAATCAGTTTGTGCCTGTGCGACGGTCGATATTTCCTGTATTTCTTTCTCTTCGAAGTTCCAAAATTGATTGTAGTTCATGCAAAATGGTGAGTTTTTCATCAGTTGTGCTTAATCGATAATAATCGATAATAATCGATAAGTAATCGATAAGTTTTGGATTAACCGTTAAGGAATATCCCTTAATCGTTTCACCCCTAGTTTTTGCCGTAATGTGCTTGTCATGCCTACATGCTGCCTAATCGCCGTTTGGGATATACACCCGGTTTTTTCCTCACAACTGAGTCCGTCGGCGCGAGGGTTTTTTTTCCCGGCTGGCACGGTCCAGGAAAACAATCTGACGGTCCCACTTGGTGCTGCATCATGGCCTATTTCTTGGAGACTCGTTCTTGCGTTTTACCACTTTCTTCGACTTCACTTTTCTTCTTCTCCGAGAAGCTAGAGAATATAAGACCGCACCAAGTTTCTCTACACTTGTCAGCTTTAAGGTAGCAGCCTGGTCGTAAATTTCAAATTTTATTTTTTTATTTGTTTAATTAGTAAACACAGCCCTACCAATAAAAAAGGAAACAGAACAATTGAAATGACACTGGACAACAAGACAAAGTGGAGTAGGGGCGATGGGCACATGTGGTTGGCGAGGCTGATCCGACCGGAGGTCTCGGAATCATAGCCTACGACCAGGAATCGATAGAAATGCACCTAGGGAGGGAGGGAGATCAAGTGAGAATTAGAGATAGAGACACGGAGACAGAGACAGAGAGACAGGGAGAAACAGAGAGAGACAAACAGAGAGAGAGACATACAGACAGAGAGAGAGAGAGAGAGAGAGAGAGAGAGAGAGAGAGAGAGAGAGAGAGAGAGAGAGAGAGAGAGAGAGAGAGAGAGAGAGATAGAGAGAGAGAGAGTAAATGAGAGAGAGAGAAAGAGGGAGAGAGAGAGAACCACAAGAAAGAGAACTAGAAAAAAAACAAGAAAAAGATGATGGACGATGGTAGTTGCTGATTGACGGGAGACATAGCCTCACAGGGAGTCCGTAGCCCAGAGCTAACTATTTTGCCGCAAATGGCGATGGACCTTCGTCTTGAAGGATTGGAGAGACTTCAACTGGGGCATCGGATCCGGAAACATGTCTTGCGGAAGCCTGTTCCATTCATCCACTACGCCATATGGGAACGAAGGCTGGAGAAAGTTGGGTGCCGTAAGGAGGAGCACTGCTTGTGGCTGATGCTGGTGGCGGACACGGAGCTGCGACAATGTCCGCGGGATGAGGCTCACTTCCTGGCTAGGCGGCACGAGCGCAGAGATTTCTGAATGGTCTTGAAGGCGTAATTATTAGCTTGTACATGTACCTGAGAGCATACACTTGGCGGCGAGCAGCTAGGCTCTGCAGCAAGGCGTCAGCACCAATGATAGCAAGGGCCTTCCGCTGTACTCGGTCGAGACTTTGCAGGTGAGAGGTGGCTGCGCCCATCCATATCAATGGTGCGTATTCGAGTGCAGGGCGTACGAAGCCTCTGTACGTTGTCAGGCGTCCTTCACGACCAAGGAAACTTGATGCTCGACGCAGAAATCCTAGCCGGGCTACAGCACGAAGAGAAACATTGCGGAGATGGCGTCTGAAGGTGAGTTTGCTGTCGAAGGTCACTCCTAGGAGCTTCAGCTCGTCCCCGCAGGGATTATCATGGGCTCGGAACGTTAGGTCTGGGAGTGGCCAGCGGTTGCGCAAGTGGCCTATAAGCAGCAGCTGCGACTTTGTCGGCTCAAAGCGAACTCGCCATTGTTCTCCCCGCTACTCAATCGATCCGGGCTAGATTGCATGTCTGCAATACTGCCAGCAGAGTCAACTCTGGTTCGTATGATGGTGTATAGCGGAGCGTCATCTGCGTACACACCCATTCGCGTTGATGGCGAGAGACAGGTCTCAGCATCGTTGACGTACATCAAGAATAAGGTGGGTCCCAGGATGCTGCCTTGGGGTACGCCAAGTTTAATCTGGAATTGAGCAGATTCCTGTCCATTGACGACTGTGCTTTGTGTGCGATTCCGTATATAGGCCCGTAGCCACTGCAGCAGGCCACCGCCAATACCGGGAGCGGCCGTTTTGTGTAGGACGCGGGGGTGCGACACGGGGTCAAACGCACCAGCAAAATGACACCTAGGACGTGGGTACAGCCACCAGAACCAGCTGCCAGCGACCAATCATGCCCAAGCACTGCTAGTAGGTCCGCTGTTCCAAGGCCACTGCGAAATCCGTACTGCTTGGTTGACAAGAGATGATGATTTTCAAGGTGATTCACAATTTGACAGTTCACAGTACGCTCCATCACATTTGAAATGATGGGTAGGGGGGAGAGTGGGCGTTAATTCTTAGGGTTGGATAGGCTGTCCTCCTTGTAGACTGGCACAACTCGAGCACTCTTCCAGGCCTCTGGCTGAACACCCTTACGAAAGCACAGGGCGAAGAGGGACGTGAGAGCCGATGCAAGTTCATGGGAGCACTCTTTGAGCACTCGGGCAGGGATTTTGTCCGGACTAGATGCCTTGCCAACGTCGAGCTGTTTCAGGAGGCGTTTCACAGTTTGCAGGCGGAAGTGGATTCGGCTAAGTGGGGTGACCCCTGGTTGGCGAGCATGAAGGAGATCCCCCGGCCCAAGTCATCATCTCCTAGGCTACATTTATTGGCGAAGTAGCGACCAAGGCAGTTGTTTTTGTTTTTGTTGTTGTATACTTTATCTATAGTGGAAATCAACACAGGCAAAATGCCGAATAACATTGGACCCACTGTGAGTAAAATGTTAAAGGATATTTTGGAAAAGTAGATATAAGAGAAAAGGAGAATGGAAAGAAAAACGGAAGATTCTCTGCAACGAACAGATATCAATCCAGTGAGCATTGGAAAACCGATGGCGCTGATAATATATACTGCAAGTCTTGAGATTTGAAATCCAAACACCTATTTGAACATCTTGCTGCTGGTGGCAATCTATTCCAAATAATGGCTCCAGCGTGCGTTAGGCGCTTAGCAGAACGAGCAGTGCTAGCAGGTGGGACCACAAGCAAGTTGCTTTGGCCTACTCGAGTGCGATTTGAGGGCACAACAGCAAAAAAAGACTGCAATGGGGTGCTACATGCATCATGCGAACATCGCCAGATGAAACAAAACATATTCAAGTGCACTGAAACCTGTGGATCGCATACATGCATTCGATTAAGCAGGGAAGCAGTACTAGTCCACGGTGGCGACTTGCAGACTGCCCGAGCGGCACGTTTGAACAGCCTATGTAGCCGTTGTTCCTGGGCAACTGTCAAATACGGGTAGGAACTAAAAGATGCGTTGGTCACCTGCCATCGGAGCTGCACTGATCATTGCTGGTGCCAGCAGATGCCGTGCCTTCACTGTCAGCGCTGTCAGCACCATCAGGTGTAGGGTTGTTGTTGTTGTTGTTGTTGTTGTTGTAGAAGTTTATTTAACGTCGCACCACAAAAACGCGATTTCGCCTCCTTTGATACATGTGGACGACAGAAGGAATGAGAGAGGGGGGGGGGGAACAGAAGTATGGAGAGAGGAAGGGTAGAAATAAATATGCAATCAACCTCAGGGAACATACTATATACAAAATAGCTTCATACATATATTGCAAAACAGGTTTTTTTTCTTTTTTTTCTTTCTTACTAAAAAACACAGCCCTACTAATAATCAGGGGAAGAGGACAACTGAAATGACGCTGGACAACAAGACAAAGGGTGGTGGGGCGATGTGCCGATGTGGTTGGCGAGGCTCATCCGACCGGAGGTCTCGGAATCATAGCCTACGACCAGGCATCGTTAGGAATGCAGCTAGGGAGGGAGGGAGATCAAGTGAGAAAGAGAGAGAGAGAGAGAGAGAGAGAGAGAGAGAGAGAGAGAGAGAGAGAGAGAGAGAGAGAGAGAGAGAGGGTGGGGAGAGGGAGAGAGAGAGAGAGAGAGAGAGAGAGAGAGAGAGAGGGGGGGAGAGGGAGAGAGATAGAGAGAGGGGGAGGGGGAGGGAGAGAGAGAGAGAGATAGGGGGTGGGAGAGGGAGGGAGAGAGAGAGAGAGAGAGAGAGAGAGAGAGGCGGGAGAGGGAGGGAGAGAGAGAGAGAGAGAGAGAGAGAGAGAGAGAGAGAGAGAGAGAGAGAGAGAGAGAGAGAGAGAGAGAGAGAGAGAGAGAAATAAATAAATAAAATGAAACAAGAAAGAGATGAGAAGAGAAATAAAACAAGAAAGAGATGAGAAGAGAAATGAAACAAGAAAGAGATGAGAAGAGAAATAAAATAAAACAAGAAAGAGATAAGAAGAGAAATAAATATAAAACAAGAAAGAGATGATGGACGAGGGTAGTTGCTCATTGACGGGTGGCATAGCCTCACAGGGAGTCCGTAGCCCAGGGCCAATTCTTTTGACGCAAGTGGCGATGGACCTCCGTCTTGAAGGATTGGAGAGACTTCAACTGGGGCATCGGATCCGGAAACATATCTTGCGGAAGCCTGTTCCATTCATCCACTACACCATATGGGAACGAACGCTGGAGAAAGTTGGGGGCCGTAGGGAGGAGCACTGCTTGTAGCTGATGCTGGTGGCGGACACGGAGCTGCGACCTTGTCCGCGGGACGAGGCTAGCTTTCTGGCGAGGCGGCACGAGCGCAGAGAGATCTGGATGGTCTTGAAGGCACATTAGCTTGTACATGTACGTGAGAGCGTACACTTGGCGGCGGCCAGCTAGGCTCTGCAGCAAGGCGTCAGGACCAATGATAGCAAGGGCCTTCCGCTGTACTCGGTCGAGACTTTGCAGGTGAGAGTTGGCTGCGCCCATCCATGTCAATGGTGCGTATTCGAGTACAGGGCGCATGAAGCCTCTGTACGTTGTCAAGCGTCCTTCACGACCAAGGAAACTTGATGCTTGACGCAGAAATCCTAGTCGGGCTACGGCACGAAGAGAAACATTGCGGAGGTGGCGTCTGAAGTTGAGTTTGCTGTCGACGGTCACTCCCAGAAGCTTCAGCTCGTCCCCACAGGGAATATCATGGGCTCCGAACGTTAGGTCTGGGAGTGGCCAGGGGTTGCGGTGGTGGCCAATATGCAGCAGCTGCGACTTTGTCGGCTCAAAGCGAATTCGCCATTGTTCTCCCCAGCTACTCAATCGATCCAGGCTAGATTGCATGTCTGCAATACTGCCAGCAGAGTCATGTCTGGATCGTATGATGGTGTACAGCGGAGTGTCATCTGCGTACACACCCATTCGTGTTGATGGGGAAAGACAGGTCTCAGCATCGTTGACATACATCAAGAATAAGGTGGGTCCCAGGATGCTGCCTTGGGGAACGCCAGCTTTAATCTGGAATTGAGCAGATTCCTGTCCATTGACGATTGCGCTTAGTGTGCGATTCCGCAAATAGTCCCGTAGCCACTGCAGCAGGCTACCGCCAATACCGAGAGTGGACGCTTTGTGTAGGACGCCGGGGTGCTACACGCGGTCAAACGCACCAGCAATGTCGACAGCCAGGACGTGGGCACAGCCACCAGAACCAGCTGCCAGCGACCAATCATGCCCAAGCACTGCTAGTAGGTCCGCTGTTCCAAGGCCACTGCGAAATCCGTACTGCTTGGTTGACAAGAGATGATGTTTTTCAAGGTGATTCACAATTTGACAGTTCACAATACGATCCATCACTTTGGAGATGATGGGGAGGAGGGAGACTGGGCGGTAATTCTTAGGGTTGGATAGGCTGTCCTCCTTGTAGACTGGCACAACTCGAGCACTCTTCCAGGCCTCTGGCTGGACACCCTTACGGAAGCACAGGGCGAAGACAGACGTGAGAGGCGATGCAAGTTCATGGGAGCACTCTTTGAGCACTCGGGCAGGGATGTTGTCCGGACCGGACGCCTTGCCAACGTCGAGCTGGTTCAGGAGGCGTTTCACTGTTTGCAGGCGGAAGTGGATTCGGCTAAGTGGGGTGACCCCGGGTTGGCGAAGATGAGGGAGATCCCCGGGCCCAAGTTATCATCTCCAAGGCTACATTTATTGGCGAAGTAGCGACCAAGGCAGTTCGCTTTGGCAGCATTCATACGGAGTTGGTGACCAGCGTCATCTACCAAGCATGGTATAGACGAGCCATGATTGGCGCCAGCAGCAGATTTGAGCACCGACCTCCATTGCTTGTCTTTCAGGCCTCCGCGTGACAGTTTCCGACGAACTCTCAGTTCCCAGGATGTGCGAGCTCACACATTCGCGAGGATAGCATCTTCTACTGAGCGCATGAAGCAAGAAGCCTTGCGGGCTTCGCTGAAAATATTGTGTCTCCAGGCCTTCTGTAACAGTATAGACTTGATTGATTGGAGAATTCGTCGAATGATGTTCAAACCAGAGGTTATAAAGCAAAAGAAAGGTGAGAAACGCAGGAGTGAGAAAAGTAGGAACACAAGGTGTTACCATAAGACAAGCAAGAAGTGTCAAGGTAAAACTATTACACTCTCCCGGCCCCATAGGAAGCCCAAGGTTCTATTAGATAACACAATCCAGTTAGGAGATGCAATTGTGGAAAAGGGGAATATTAAATAATCACTCATGCACATGCATAACCACATTGAAGTGTAATCCAACTCAACTTCATCACTCTCACAAGGAGATGACGCAAAACTATATCAGTCTATAACATAATTATTAACTATCTCAGTAAGAGATGCATATGGCTCAGCCCAGTTAGATCAAGGCTGCTGTCGTTGTGAGGCTAGATAGTTCTGCAGCGGTTTAATATTCCGACCAGACTCATCACATAGGTTGCCAGCGGGCTCCCACGTAGCTTCGCTGCTGGGGTAACCCTTCCAATGCACCAGGAAGTGTTGCTCACCACTGCGGTGTCGGTGATTCAAAACGGCTTCGACAACATAGCGTGTGTGTCCATCTAGATCTGTGAAGGGCGGAGGCGGGGGTTGGTGTCTTCCAGGAATCGTGTTCTCTTCGTAGCGTTTAAGAGCAGTGACATTAAACACGGGATGGCAGCGAAGTTCACGGGGTAGTTCCAAGCGAAAAGCATTCGCTCCAATCTTAGCCTGGATACGATACGGACCAAACCACTTGGGTTGCAACTTCCGAGAGGGCTGGCCACGAGCTTCCGGGGTCAGTAGAAAGTCTCTGTAGACAAGAACGCTATCACCAACCTTCAAATCACTGGGCGTTCTCGTCTGGTCTGCGTATAGAGCTTGCCTTGCCTGGGCGTCGAGCATAGCATCTCGAGCTATCATTAGTGCGGCTTCCTGCTCATGAAGCCAATCGACCGAATCACTCCTTTCCCCTCCCGTAAGAATGAATTCGGGCGGGGACTTAGGGTCAAACCCATAGTTCAGATAGAACGGTGTATTAGCTACAGATGACTGTTGTGAACTATTTATTGCAAACTCGCAGAGTGGTAGAAGCGAATCCCAATTGTCCTGTCTCAAGTTCACAAATGCTCTTAGAACATCTCCCACTTGCCGGTTAACTCTCTCTGTCAAACCATCCGTTTGAGGGTGGTTAGCAGTGCTGAATGCCAATTTAGTTCCTAGCTGAGAGAATACTTCTTTGAAAAAAGCTGCAGTGAATCGTGGATCGCGATCGGAAACAATGGTTGAGCTCAGCCCGTGCAGACGAAACACGTTTTGAATGTACAGTTGAGCGCTGCCCTTAGCATCAATCTTCGAGTTTGTTGGAACAAGATGTACGCATTTCGTAAGTCGGTCCACAAAGGTGTAAATTGCGTCGAAGCCACGAGAAGTAAGGGGCAATCCAACAATAAAATCCATTGAGATATCCTGCCAAGGACTATTAGGTATTGGAAGTGACTGGAGAAGCCCTGTTCGTGGCTGACCTCCCTTCGCTCGCTGGCAGAGATCACAGGTTTTGACAAATCTCTTGATATCGAGACCCATTCGGGGCCAGTAGAAAAAACGTGCTAGGCGGAAGTACGTTCGATCACGACCCGGGTGGCCAGCCGTTGCACACTCATGGTGTTCTTGAATGAGCTTTAACCGGACACCGCACTGTGGTATGCACAACCGGTTATTGGGGGATGCCTTGAGGTACAAGCGATCAGTGGATTCGTCCCAATAATAGCGATCATGCAAATTATCTCGGAGAGAATGCTTCAATCTTTCTATGATGGGAGTTAGCTCTTTGTCTCTCTGGTAGGCATCTGATATTGTATTGGACACGTCATCATTCATTGCTAAAGCATACTCAATAGCATTCAAACGTGGTACTGCATTCTCCACGAGGTTACTCTCATGGAGATCTGGGCGACGCGAAAGGGGATCTGCAGGGTTCTCTCTGCCGGGTCTGTGACGGACTGTGTAGTTATAGTCAGCTAGGAATTCAACCCATCGCGCCTCTCTCTTTGTAATGCTTGGTTTTGTTTTCAGATAAACTACCGCCATGTTGTCTGTAATGACCTCAAAGTGTTGAAAGAGGTAGATGCGCCAGGTCTTTAGCGCAAACACTACGGCCAATGTTTCTCTTTCTGTAGCTGTATAATTCTGTTCCGCAGCAGACAATTTTCGGCTAGCATAAGCCACTGGATGCCAGGCATCTTCCTCTAGTTCTTGGAGAAGAACACATCCCAAGGCGAAATCGCTTGCATCTGTTACCACTCTGAATGGTCGGTTCACATCAGCCAGCCGCAATAGGGGCGCATTCAACAAGGCATGCTTTAGCGATTCAAAGGCATGTTGCCGAGAGCTGTTCCACTCGAATCGTGCATGTTTTCCCGTTATCTCCTCTAAGTTCTTAGAGAGCGATGAGTATTGATCTATGAATCGCCTAAAATAATTCGTAAATCCAAGAAATTGCCTCACCTCTGTGACGGAAGTCGGAGCGGGCCAGACCTTTACTGCGGCAATCTTGTCTGGGTCAGGGGCGATGTGCAGTCCATCGATGCAATGTCCCAGGAACCGCACACTCTCCACGCCAAATTCACATTTTGACCGTTTGCAAAATAACTGGTTGTCCCGGAGCACGCTCAATACCGACCGGACATGCTGCATATGCTCCGACCACGTTTTGCTGAAGATGAGTATGTCATCTAGGAACACGACTACGAACTCCCTCAGATATGGTTGAAGAATCGTATTCATCATGGATTGAAATGTTGCCGGTGCATTGGTGAGACCAAATCCCATGACCCTAAATTGGTAATGCCCAAAGGGAGTGTTAATCGCGGTTTTGGGCACGTCCTCAGCTTGAATGCGAATCTGATTATACCCTGATCGGAGGTCTAGTTTCGTGAAGTACCTAGCGCCCTGTACGGTATCGAATAAATCATCCACATTGGGCAAGCACGCCTTGTTCTTAACAGTTATCTTGTTTAGCTCCCTCCAATCGCAGACCATGCGTAACGAACCATCAGCTTTCTTGACAAAAAACACCGGTGCACCAAAGGGGGACTTACTTGGTTCTACGAAACCCTTTTTCAAGAGTTCTGTGAGCTGTTTCTTCAATTCCTCCATTTCTGGCCTGGGCAGGCGATAGGCAGGTCGCGATGGGGGTGATGAGCCTTCCTCCAGGCGGATTTCGTGGTCTACAGACCTCTCTGGTGGGAGTCTAGCTGGCAGATCATCCGGGAAAAGATCGTCATAGTCACGGAACATGGCCTTGAGATCTGGGTGCTCGTTCTGAGTGGATTTGTCGGGAGGTTCCTTGCCAATGCCGTCTTCTACGCTGACCCACGCCAGAACACCTTCGTCTCCACTCCTAAGGGCATGCCTAGCCTGACGACCAGATATGAACATCGCCTCCACAGGAGCGGTCGGTTCGCTTTGACTGGGCGACGCACAAGGCAAACCATTCGAGTTCAACCTGACTTCATTCGTCCGGAAGTTTATGTCTGGATTGTTACGCGTTAACCAAGGTTTCCCCAATATAGCGTCATAGCGATGAAGGGGGAACACCGTGAAGGTTTGGTTATCGCTGAAGTCGCCTACGATAACCTTCAATTCATGGGTCGTCTCCATGGGAAACGAGCTTGATGCTCCATCAGCCAGCGTGACAGTTTTCCGAGCCAATTTCGGTTGGCAGGTTAACTCTCCTGGCAAACTGTTCGGCAATGAAATCATGGGTCGAGCCCGAATCTATTAACATAAGCGCGCGACGACCGTTGATTTTGCCTTCTACACGCAGGAGCTCATGTTCCGTTTCCACATTGACGCTGGTAACCTGGGCCTCAATAGTTGGTGTAACATCTCGCTTGAAATTGGCTTCGGAGCATTCAGCATCATCGTCAACATCCTCCACAGCGAGGCTACTGAATCGGTTACGGGTAGAGACGGAGCACACACTACACGCAGGTGATGCCTTTTCTTGCTGCGTCAGTAATCGCATCGGCCTTACTGACGTCCACCGTTTGGGTGATCTCGATGCTGCGGGCAATTCTGGGCCATATGGCCTGGTCGACGACATGCAAAGCAGCCCCCCTGGGCTCGTAATGTCTCACGTTCCTCGGGGCTTAGTTTTGTTAGCTTTTTGCTACCTGATGGTGGTGCGAATCCCGGCGCGGTCGCCAGTGGTGGTCTGCGCTGAAATCGGCTGTCTGAGGCGACTGCTAGCGCTGACTGAACGGCGGCTGACAGTGTAGTGGGGTGTTCCTTCACTACCAAGGTCCGCATGTTACCGTGCAGGCCGTTGACAAATAGCAAGGCTCTGGAGAGTTCGTCAAGTTCCGGCACCTGTAAACTTAGCCGAGAAAACTCCGTTATGTACGATTCAATTGACCCACGCTGTTGGATAGAGAACATATCCAACCGCACTCTTTCCCCATCATAGTGCGGGCCATACACTCGCGCTAGGGCGCTTTTCAAAGAATGCCAATCCGAAAATTGCTCACCTGTTTCCAGGGAAGAAATTAGCCAAAGACGCGCATTCCCAGCGAGGTAGCTAGCCGCAAAGTTAACTTGGCTCTCCGGGTCACCTTGAGGTGAGCACTTCAAGGCTAACTCGACCGTAAATACCCATTCTTTGAACTCGGAAGGGTTGCCATGGAAAACATTCGGTTCTCTGGTAACGCGTTTGACGCTCGGGCTTGTCTGGGAGAGAGAACGCGATCGACACGGGGCTAGATCCGGAGGACTTGAGCTTGATGTAGCAGGTAATTGATGTCGTCCAACTGTAGCAGCCACGTTGTCCCGAGCGCGGCGGATCTCACGGAAAGCGGCGTATAGCAGAGCAGTAGCGGCCAGGAGCACAAGGCACGTCAAAGGGCAAACGATGATCTCAACCATCCTCAAGCTACCAGTGTAACAGTATAGACTTGATTGATTGGAGAATTCGTCGAATGATGTTCAAACCAGAGGTTATAAAGCAAAAGAAAGGTGAGAAACGCAGGAGTGAGAAAAGTAGGAACACAAGGTGTTACCATAAGACAAGCAAGAAGTGTCAAGGTAAAACTATTACACCTTCCATGCCTTGTCTTTAGTGTTCAATGCTGTGGTGCACTCAGGAGTCCACCATTTGGGGTCTGCTGGGCGGGTAACAAGCTGCTTGGCGGGGATAAATTTCTGCATGCCACTGGAGATGACGTCACTTAGCTTCCTGCAGGACTCTTCAGGGTCGTCAGTCACAATGGTGGACCAGTCAGTAGTGCGATAGAAGGCCCGCAGGCGCCCCAAGTCTGCCTGATTGTAGCACCAGACAGTCCTGGAGGTAGCTTGCTCAGCATCAGGGGTGAGGTAAAAGTCGGCAAGAACAACCCCATGGTCAGAGCGACCAAGTGGCGCTTTGACAGTGGTGTCGATAGGAACGGGCATGTTGGAGAGGATGAGGTCCAGGGTGTTCAGACCTCTAGTCGGTTGCAAGACATGCTGGTGGAGTTGATGCTCAGCACACAATTCTTCTAAGGCCTCTCCAGCTACAGTTGTTTTGCTGCTGCAGAGCCAAGTCTCGTGATGGACATTAAAATACCCAGCTAGCACTATGTGAGTGCCGTGAGTGCGGGCCACGTCTAGTGCAGGTCCAAGATACTCAATCAGACAGGTGTCGTTGTCCGCACAGGATCCAGGCCGATACAAGGCACCGATAACAACAGATTGTTGCGTGAAAAGACTCACGGTGAGCCAGAGGACTTCGTGGTCATCAGTGGGAATCTGGTCGAGGTGCACTACTGGGAGGTCGGACTTCACCCATACAGCAATGCCGCCACCAAATGCATCCCGGTCACGTCGGATGGGAGGCGAGTATCCTGGAAATATTGTCTCAGAGGCTACGGTCTGGGCCGAGAACTTCGTTTCTGTGATAACCGCTATGTCGACGTTATCGTTGAGCAGTGCATGCTGCAGCTCTCCCAAATTGTTGGTGAGGCCAAATGCATTGGTCACCAGCCAGCGGAGCGGCGGAGCTCCACTGATCATTGCGGGGTGCCAGCAGATGCCGTGCTGTCGCTGTCAGCACTGTCTGCACCATCCAGTGTAGGGTCACCTCTCGCAGCCCCGGCAGGGTGTTGTCGATTGGGCTTCGGGCGGTCTCGGTACTCCCATGGCCGGGCGTATAGAGGCCTTGGCCAGAAGTCCGGAGTTGTTACGAGGCTCAGGTCTGTGGATGCTGCTGTTGTGAACACTGGCAGTTGATCCCACTGCCTCAGCGCGCCGCTTCATGAAAGTTTTGATGCTCTCTTCAGAGCAGTTTGTACCTAGGTTGCCCACAAAGATTACTGTTTTCTTGGCCCTGGGGGGTTCCTGTGCAACTAATTGCCAGCTGTCGTCAGCAATGATGTCCAGGGTCTGGGGCTCGTTGTCGTCGTTTTCAGCTCCAAGTTGCGCTGGCCAGTATGCTGCACGTCGCCCTCATCAGTCGTGGCCCGCGTGGCATCCTGGGACTGGTCCCGCGTGGCATCCTGGGCCTGGCCCTTGCGCGTACGGATACGCCGTTGACTCTGCGGAGTACGAGTTCTCTGGGGTTCGTCAGCTGTGGCCGGAATCATAGCAAACAAAACAAAATCATCGGATAATAAAAGTGTGGCTAGACACGGCTACTCCGCAAGAGTCTCAGTCACGCAACTGACAGTCGTTGACTGCCAGCACAACAGGAGTGGCAGACGGACTCCCTGAGGGCGACAACCTCCTCGTTCAGCCCTGCAATTTGCCTCGATAAGTCGTCAATTCTGTTATTCAGTCGTTCTTCGTGGTCTGCGGACTCCGTTACCAATGCTGCTAACGTCTTCATCACATCTACTACCGACGACTCGATCCCGGGGAGGGAGCACAACAGCTTTACCTCGGAATCCGCCAGTCCACGAACGGCAGATTTAGTTGGAGGCATGGCGGAGGTGACCCAACGCTATCGGATGCCTAACTAGTTTTCTACTACTACTACAGACTAAGACCTAAATCCACTTTTTTTTGTTAACTATTCTTCAGTCCGCTATACCACAGAAAGCATTTAAGCGGAGCCATGATGCGCTTTTAGCAGGGCACAGAACTGAAGGTGTCTGGGCTCGGAACGGAGATCAGGCGGGAGCTGGTTCCACAGGACTGCGCTGATGAACTGCATGGTCGCTCGACCCGCAGGACCGGGCCAAAATGGTACTCGAACGAGGTGATGTGCTGCTCCCCGAGTGCGGTCACCAGTAACTCTCAAGAAGAAGCTGGTGAAGAGGGAGCTAGCTCGGGAGAACAGACAACGACGGACAAAGATGAGGAGCTTAATGTTAAACATGTCCTCCAGGGTGGTGAGGCGGAGCTGTTCAAAGATCGGGCTCGTGCGCGACCACAGTGGCAGACCGAAGAAGCCGCGGATAGCGCACTTCGTTAGACGTGTGAGAAGCTCCATGTTGCCAATTTGAAGTGACGGATAAAAGGCGTTGGAAGCGTACGACAACCTACCCTGGATCATCGACCTGTAAAACAGGATCTTTGACGCCAGGGTGAGGCTTCGACGGCTCCGCCACAGCGCACCTACTGACTTCCGCACCTGCTGGATTGTGTGATTGACATGAGGCTCCCAGGAGAGCTGCCCATCTACCATTACGCCCAGGTACCGCGCTTGTTCCACAACTGCAAGGGCTGCATTCCCACAGCGAATTCGAATGTTATCTGTGTGAGGGGCTGGGTCTCTTGGGGTAATCAACAGAGCTTGCGTTTTCTTTTGGTTCAGCATTAGTCCGCGGTCCTCCAACCACTGCGACAAGCCAGTGATTGCTGTGCTTAGAGAAGAGCACACTTGTTCGCAACTGCCCGAGGCTTCAATTGCAATGTCGTCTGCAAATTCCTGGTTTGCGACCTGCTGGGGCAAGCAGCATCGAAGGTTACGGATGTATAGTGTGAACAGGAGGGGGCCGAGGACGGATCCTTGCGGCACCCCTCGACTGCATGCGACGTATTCCGAGCAATTTCCGCCCACGACTACGCGTTGAAGCCGCTCACTCAGGTAACTAGTGAACCATATCTGGACAGTACCGCAGACCCCAATGTCGGATAGCTCCTGTGCCAAGATGGTGTGTTTGACACAGTCGAAAGCCTTCGACATATCCACGAATATCACACCTGTGAGTTTGCGCTCATACTTCGCTTTCAGCCAGCGATTGATAGCGAGCACAAGAGCGTCCTCCGTACTATGGTTCTTCCTGTACGCGAACTGCCCAGGGTCACCTCCCCCTGCGCCGGCAAGGTGTCGTCGGTTGGGCTTCGGACGGTCTGGGTACTCCCATGGCCGGGCGTATAGAGGCCTTGGCCAGAAGTCAGGAGTTGTCAGTGAGTCCTAGTGGTGAAACGAATATCCAAACCCAGTATCCGAATATTCTTCGGCTTAACGAACGAACGAACAAATATTCTTTCGTTAACGCGCATGATGTCACATGTCATTCTGTCACTCATTTAAATGGATATTGTGACTATTATTGTGCATGACAAACAGCAGTGCCACATAATGCAACATGTTATGTGCAACATTGGTAGCCCTGTACTGTAGTACTAGTAGACTACAGCATTACACGTACCAATTCTACTATTAGCGAGTAGGCAACAATGCTTGTGGTGAAGTAAAGTAAAAGACTAAAGTCAACACTCAACAACAAAAACTATTATCTGTCACATGATTCACAGAATGATGAGAATACTGAAGCTAGCAACTACCCGGTATCACAACGTAGCGAGAGTCAGATGCAGTGGCAAGTTAGGCAAGGATGACCACTCAGGCGCTTATGCAGTCATGACTCACAAAGAAGGGAGAACTGGGAGCTCATCTGCGACAACCATGTCCATAGCTACTGGTGCTGGAGTAACATATTGAGCGGAGCGAATTCCACGATTTTGCTGCAAGAAAATCAAAGCGTCCACATTCTCCTCCGACAAACCTGCACGGCGCGTTGACACAATATGGCCCGCTGCCGAGAAAACACGTTGTGGAGGCACAGAGGTTGCAGGAGTGCAAAGTACAGGCTTGGAAATTTCAGCAATATGCGGGAATCTGCACTCATTAAGCCGCCACCACTGCAGTGGGTCCGTGGAGGAAGGAGCTGGTGTCTCGCTGAAGTACGCTTCAACCTCCTTCTCCATTTGAACACTCTCTGTTGCCTCCTCCGTTGCCGCGCCAAATAACATGTCGGGGGAAATGTCGGTACGCTTAGCAGGTGGCTCAACTAAAACTGGAGTGTTGTCGTCGTCATCACCACCCTGCTTGCAGGACGTTCAGCGGTGGAGCACCTCTGCCTTCACGGCAGAGCGACCAGATGCATCCAAGAACGGCAGTGATCTAGATCGCGGATCAAGTGCTGCAGCAACGGTTTGGTGGGAGCTTAGATCCAGGGGATCCAGAGCAAACTTGGTCGGGATCTCATCACTAAGCTTCTGGCAAATATGGCGAACCACTGCTCCATCCTCACCAGCAGCTGAGGCAGCTTCACTGTCAGCCATCGACCTCAATGACATCATTACCGGCAGGATGCAGTACATTGTGAGGTACTTCTGTCCACTCAAGAGCGCTGTGGCTTTCTCTGCAGGAGCAAGCACCTTGACAAGCTTCTCCGCAGTTGCCCTCCGCTTCTCTTTCATCAAGAGAGCTCTGTGGTCCGCTTTCGGAGTCTTCATAGAATCCACAAGCACAGTGGTAATATGCTTGCGGAGCTCCAGAAGACGCTCCAGCATGTAGAAGGTGCTGTTCCACCTTGTGGGCACATCCTGTATTACACGCAGGTGCTGTTGCAGCTTGTTGTTATTTTCCTTGGCATACGCCAGCTGCGCTGCATCCACGTGCTGGCTTGCCACTGAGCTGTGGTGAAAGTGTGACACAAGTCAGCGACCCTCAGCCAACAGCTTTTGCACAGGTTTGCTACTGTCAAGGGTATGGCGCAAGCATGTCTGGAGTCTGTGAGCAGCACACACGACTCCCTGGACTCCAAGATTCTCAGTCAGCATCCTGCTCGCCGAAACCACATTAGGAGCTTCATCCTGCACAACTGCGATGACCTGTCCAGCAATGCCAAACTCCGTTACAATGTCAGTGAACTGTTTGGCGAGTTTGTCAGCAGTGTGCCTGCCATCCAACGGACGAGATGCCAGCACAAGACCACGGAGCTTCCACTCGCTGCTGAGAAACAGTGAATGTGGAGTACGAACGCACAGCCTTCGATGTCCAGGAATCCGTTGTAACAGCAACATACTCGACTGACTTCAGCGTGGTCTTGATTTTCCTCCTTGCCATCTGCATGTTTTCGTCGCACAATCGACGCCACATGCGTACGGGTAGGAAGAGAATAGCCTGGCTGAGCGAGGGCAAGAAGGCGCTGAAGACCGCCGTCATTAACGACATTCAGCGGTCTCATGTCCGTCGTGATGCACTCGACGAGCGCCTGGGTCATGCCTTCAGAGGTGGCAACGCTGCAAGGTTTGGCGCTGCTCTTCGGTTTCGCGGCGACAAATTTGTCTAGAGCACCAGACTTCATTACACCAGCCGCGAGCTTCGGTTTTCCAGCATCATTGTCATCGGCAGCAACTACGGACGGATGGGCAGACTTGAGATACGACTGGAGGTTACTCGTGCCGCCATGGTAAGCATACGTTGTCTTGCAAATCTTGCAAACTACCGTCTTTTCTTTTTCTAAATGTTTTTCGAAATGGTCCCACACTGTGGAACGAGACGCTCTGGAGAAGACCGGCTTCTTCGATGCCATGACAAAAATACAAACCGTCTACTGCTGTAAGCAAACGCAAAAGACTTCTTGGAAAGTTGGAGAGGAAAAGTGGATCTTAGACCCTGCGTGGACGAAGGACAAGCGACAGCGGGGCTGGTTTGTAGTTTCTACGTCTTGCTTTCACATTTCACACTGACTGCAGCATGGCTTTTCCACAAATAATTTCCAGACAACATGTACAGTAGACACGCGTTTGTCAGGAGTCTTGTTGGTGCATGCAGTGCAGTAGTGACTAGTACAGTAGCAGTACTAGACATGACATGACAGTGCATCTGATGATCTGAGCCGCAAGCAGTAGGGAGCCACAGAACAGGCCGGCCGTACGCACTGCACTGACTGTGCTGTACTGCGTAGTACCGTCCTGCGCTCCGCGTGCATTGAAAGTGAGAAAACGAACGAATATTCGCCATGCGAAATATTCGTTCGAATGTCTCAAACCGAACGAATATTCGAATATTCGGTATATTTGTTTCACCACTAGAACTTGTCACAAGGCACAGGTCTGCGTCATCTTTTCAAATCCTAGCTGACACCTTTTCCGTCTGCGTTGTTTGGATGCTGCTGTTATGAACACTGGCCGTTGATCCCACTGCCTCAGCGTGCCGCTTCACGAAAGTTTTGATGCTCTCTTCAGAGCAGTTTGTACCTAGGTTGCTCGCAAAGATTACTTCTTTCCTGGCCCTGGGGGGTTCCTGTGCAACCAATTGCCAGCTGTCGTCAGCAATGATGTCCAGATTCTGGGGTTCGTTGTCGTCGTCCTCCAGCTCCAAGTTGCGCCGGCCAGCATGCTGCACGTCGCCCTCATTAGTCGTGGCCCGTGTGGCATCCTGGGACTGGTCCCGCGTGGCATCCTGGGCCTGGCCACTGCGCGTACGGGTACGGGTACGCCGTCGACTCTGCGAAGTACGAATTCTCTGGGGTTCGTCAGCTGTGGCAGGCCGATGAAAAGCAATGGCGGACTCCCTAAGGGCGACAATCTCCTCGTTCAGCCCTGCAATTAGCCTCGATAAGTCGTCAATTCTGTTATTCAGTCGTTCCTCGTGATCTGCGGACTCCGTTACCAATGCTGCTAACGTCTTCATCACATCTACAACCGACGACTGGATCCCGGGGAGGGAGCACAACAGCTTTACCTCGGAATCCGCCAGTCAACGAACGGCAGATTTAGTTGGAGGCATGGCGGAGGTGACCCAACGCTATCGGATGCCTACCTAGTTTTCTGATTCTACTACAAACTAATACCTAAATCTCAATGTTTTAAATCAAGCCAGCCTGATACCGGTGTTCCTGGCGGGAAACTGTGGAAGCCTCAGAGCGCGAAAACCTGCGTACTGCTCCAAAGTTTGAAAAAACACTAATATAAATGTCATTCAATTGACCGTAACTTTGGTGTCTCTCGATGGATTTGAGGGAAAATTTAACCACACACTCCTGCCACTATGCTTGCCTCCTACACATGATTTAAATGTTCTTGCACCTCACTGACAGACTTTCCAGGCAGGAAAAACTCAACTTGGACTTGGAGCACAAATTCTGCACACTTTCGCGCTTTTCCATGATACGACAAGTTGCGCACGGTCTGCTCACATCCAAATACAGTACTGCCAACAAATGACAGCGTGCAAAAAAATCTTTCCTTGCAAGGGCACTTTTTCGGCCATAACTCGGCTGTTGAGATCGAGACAAAATTTACAGAGATTTTTCAGCTGTTCATGCTCCCTCAACTGATATAGCATTCGATATGAATTTACAAATTCGATTTTTCAGGGATTTTACGACCAGGCTGCCCCCGGTAGCAGCCTGGTCGTAAATTTAAAATGGCATTCAATTGACCGTAACTTTGGTCTCTCAATGGATTTTAGTGAACTTTTCACCACACACTCCTGTCACTAAACTGGTCTTCCGGACATGATTTACATGTAAGAGAGCATGTCTGAGAATACCAAAGTATGGGTGCACGTGGATCTCTCTGATTTCGCTCAAAATTTGAAGGTAGGTTCCCTTTGGGGTGTGGATCGAGTGTGCAAAGCCCTTGAAAATGTTAAAGACAGTCCTGAGCGCAGTTTTTGAATTATTTTATTGCGAGACGCAAGGTGAGATCGCGTGCTCTGTGACGTAGGATGACGCTTCCTGGATCACGACACGCGGCCATCGATCGCGAGCGTGACTGGAACGCTACTCGGGAAATACAGACCATGATGGCAGAGGTAAGATGAGCTGTATTTCCTGCTTGATCTTTAGAGAACCCTAACAAACTAACCTAGGAGTGTTGCAATGGCAGCAAGCCGTTGAAATATGCCCCCCGTACAGCATGGAGAGTTATTCATCTTTCACACTTACCACCTGCAATCCGAACATAGTCCAACGGTAAACGTCCCTTGTTTTCATGTCGATGCTCGACAAAAGCTGCTAGCTCGGTCGCTTTGTGTTGAATGGCACGCGACGCGAGCAGCACGGGCTACACGAACTTGTCGCTTGAACTGCATAAGACATTTCTTACGTCATAAAGAATGTGATTTCATCATCATTTCACTGGTCTTCGACCTACATAGTCGGGAAAGTCCCGGTTCGTAGGCCTACAACACGGTCAGCGTGTTCTTGAGCGCAGTAACAACACCAGTGTGATCACTTCCAGACCAACGGGCGTTCAAGGCGAGTTACAAGCCGCGCACTTGAAGAAGGTTACTCTGAAATCTCGTGAGCCGTGATCCACGCGACTTGGCATTCTTGCGCCACAAGGCACATGATTTCACCGTGCCTCTTGTAGTAAAATTCAAGAATTGCGCTCATGCCTTTAGTCACTTTTGCATCAACAGTAGCACAAAACAATATTGGTGGCGCAAGGAGAAGCTTGTCGTTTGGAGTGACAATTGAACATCGCTGCTTTTCCTTGTCAGAGCCAACAATACACTTTGTTCTGCGGCCTTGGGAATAGTGTAGGAGTAGAAATTGCTGAGGAGACGTCGCGGAGGGGCGAGCTTTCCTGCGCAGGTATGACTTTGGCCGCATTTCAGCATGGTCGAGTGGAAAAATTCAAAAACGTTTATTTCCAGAAAACCCCAAAAGGAAGATGGGGGACATGTTCTCAGCGCTAGAAGAGGTGTTCTACTATCTGCCGGTGTATAATTCTGGCCAATTGAGGACGTAGCTGGCTGTTTTGCCAGCGCTTGTAAATTGGCTATTTTCAAGACGATCATTTGTGGCGCCAGGGGGTGATGGACCTCATCTTCTGGGATACTGGCGTGGCTAAGCGGTACTGCTCCAGGAACTTTTCTAAGGTGAGGCATTGTTGGCTTGATGGGAAAGGGCCCCTCAACGTGGCCCTGGAATCTGTCACAGTGGGAGAGTGGGCTTCTCTCACAGACTCCCACAGACCCAATTCAATTTGTTTAGGCTTAGCACGTGCTACGAGGTCGTGCCTTTGATACAATATCCAGTGCTAAGACCTCCGCAGCAAGCCATTTCCACAGCGCTGAACACCAAATCCAGGATACCCTCAAAAATCGGCAAAGACTACCACTCACGTTCCACTACTGCCTAGTACTGTATCTTACCTGACGTCTTGACACGACTCAAACTTGCCAGAGTCACTAAATCAACGTCAACTACAATAATCAAGCCACATATCTGCAACGTCACGAGGGTGCTGGCTAAAGTCCTGGTGCACATCGACGGGCGAAACAACCCGCCGTGCAGCCCAAAACGTGGCTGAAAAACAAGATTTTTTTACCCTAAACCTGGATATCTCATTTACATCCACTCAGTCGTGCCTGGATTAACTTCGCTTTCATCAAAGAACGCACTGTGCCTTCGTCTTAATAACCATCGTTATCGTAGAAAGCAATTGGTTTCGGGTTGATTAGAGGAAACTCAACCAGTCCCTCTCATCGGGTATGTTTCGCCTCCGCTATTTGCTCAGTAACATTTGAAGTAACCGATCTTTGCCGTTGGTGAACAGTACAAGGTCGCATAAGAACTATATGCTGTGACTTCACCGAGAATGTCATCCTGAGGGTTGAGTGCGTGTTGTACGCTTATGCACTCGTGAGCAAAGCCGCTTTTGAAAGTGCGTGCTTGCGTGCATGAGCTTGTGTATGACTACTATACTATGCGCACATCAAGGTGAACACATGTGTGTGGGTGTGTGTGGGGTGCAGGCGGACAATGACCGACATGTGAACAATTTTCATAAAGATAGTCAAGAAGGACAGAGATCTGTCCCTGTGATGCACTCAGGAAACACTACGGAAGGGCAAAACGCACCCATTGTGCTATTGTGCTGCTGCTGCTGTTTCTGTTGGTGCACGGCTGCGTGATGTACAAAAGGACGTCTCAGCTTTATTTAAAGTTGAGATGCAAAAACGTGAGAATTTCTTTCACGACAATACGAACTGGGATGCAGGCCACTTATTTGAGAAAAAGCAAAAGTGAACCTATTCACCGTGCACGATATGCAACACAGAGATAATGCTAGCCATGTTACGCAGAAAGCTCCGAGTAAAGAAGTACGAGTGAGGAGACTACTGTAAAACTGGAAAGTCTTGTTATTTGAAAAATACGCTATCGCTAGATGTCTGTGTAAAGATGTGCATGCAGATGGGTGTCCAGGTAGCCATCGTTAAAATTTCTGCACGTAATCATGCCAAAATTACAAAAACGTTAATCTTTTTGGTCGTTAGACTTTCTGGTTTTGCAATATTGAGAATTGTGCGAATAGCACATTTCACACAATTCAGGGTTTGGAGAGACCGGTTATATTTCCGAGCATTACCAAGGACAATACTGTAAAAACAATTACGCATTGTCAGGCTCGTCCGAGCTGTTTGGATGCTGCTTTCTTTCAAAATACCCCACTCCCCCCCCCCCCAACCATTCGCCTTAAGTTACTTTTGGAAAGCGAAGATTCCAAGTGCAGCCATTTCTGCTTCATTGGCAATGCCAGCTCGAATTGAAACCACCGATTGAACTGCCATATCATTTCCTGAAAATGTCGCCTCTCGCCCCCGGCGACAAATTTTCAGTTCAGGCTCTTAGCTTTCAAGCTGGTCTCACATGCCCGAATCGCTCATGTGGAGGAAATCTTCGTCAGAGTATATTCTTTCCAATACCAAATTACTCTTTACTTCTTAGCTCAACCCAATCAGGCTTGTCACAGTGACGTAGTAGGACGTTTTTGGGGGTAGATCCGGAATGACGTCATGGTACGTCCCCTGAAAGTAAAATTTCGATTGAATATGTCTCAAGAACGCTTGGTCGGAAGTGATGAGGACCTTAACCTTTTGACTTGGCGTCCATACCTCTACGGACCATGAAGTTTTGAGTTTTGGGTGATAACCCAGTATTAAATTCTTTACGGGGGCAGCCTACCCAGAAATTTCATATGGCATTCAGTTAACCGTAACTTTGGTGTTTCTCAATGGATTGGAGTGACATTTTGACCACACACTCCTGCCACTATGCTGGCCCTTAGGCCATGATTTACACGTTCTTGGGCCTCACTGACAGGATTTCCAGGCCGGAAAAACTCAAATTTCCGGCATAGTGCCACGGTGTGCGAGCCACCCAGGAGCCAAACAAATGCATTTACAATTTTTTCACATTTTTGTGCCCATTCTGTCCGTGGACGAGACCCAAACATAAAACAAATCGAGAAGCAGCCATGGGTGGTGGGGTAGGGCCTCTCACCGTGGCCCTGGAATCTGTCATAACGGAACGAGTGGGCGTTCTCTCACAGACTCCCACAGACCCAAGTGAAGTTTTGACTTTTTCAAGTTAAGCACGTGCTGCGAGGTCGTACCTTTCATACAACATCCAGTGCTGGGACGTCCACAGCAAGCCATTTCCACAGAGCTGCACACCAAATCCAGGATACCCTGAGAGACCGGCAAAGACTACCACTCACGTTCCAGTACTGCCTAGAACTGAATCCTACCTGACTTCTTGACACGACTCAAACTTGCCCAAAGTCACTAAATCAACGTCAACTACAATAATCAAGCCACATATCTGCAACGTTACGAGGGTGCTGGCTTCGCCCGCCGTCGTGCAGCCCAATACGTATTTGTATTTGTATTGTATTTGTATTTATATTATTATCTCATGGCACATCATGATGACGGCCAGTAAAACTGAGACAAGGGTGAAAGCCAACCACAGCAGTAAAATAGATAAAAGAATACAAATATTAAAAAGCAAAGAAGGCAAAGGAGGAGACAAACCAGCAGGATATACATGAAACCTATAATTGAGCAGAGATTATAGCAACAAAATTATCCATCGACGTGCTGGTCTTGGCCTGCGTTGGTAATGTTGCCCAAAACACATAGCCAGCAAAGATCGGGGATCTAGTGAATAGGGTGGAGGCAGCGCGTGGGAGACTGAATGAGTTCCGGGTATTCCGTGTTTCGGAGAACCAATTATAAGCCTGCACATGCAAGGGTATTTTATTTAGTAATATTTCATGTATGAGAACACAGAGGTGGTACCTATGTCGAGTGGAAAGGGGACTGATCTTGGCAATTTCGTAAAGACTAGCGGAGGGAAAGCGACGATCTTTGTTAAATAAGATTTTAAGGAGCAAGCGGTTATGGGTTTCTAGCTTGTTCAATACATTAGTAGTTATGCTAGACCAAGCAGTATCACAGTAGTCAAGTAAGGGCAATATTATAACAACGATAAAACAAGCGTTTGCAAGAAAGAGGAAGATGTCTACAGTGGGCTTGAAGAGCCCCAAGGATGGAGATTGTGCGCTTCCAGACATACTGCACATGGGGTGACCACGACAATTTAGAGTCAATAATAACGCCAAGATGCTTATGCTCTTCAACAATACGAATAGCAACACTTGAAGAAGGAAAACAAAGTGGCAGGGAAGGGGGAGAAGGGAAAATGTACATAGTTGCCGTTTTATCAACGTTTTGCCGCAACTTCCCATGCATCCAGGTTATAACCTTGCCAATGCTATCTTGCATGGCTTCATGCAGTCGTATAGGGCAAGCATTGGAGCAAAGCAGAGCTGTGTCGTCAGCGAAAAGGCTCACACCAGGGGCAATATCGGGGAGGTCATTAATATACAGGAGAAATAGCAGTGGCCCAAGGATTGAACCCTGGGAACTCCAGAAGTAACGGGTAAGGCTCCGATAACACAGTTGAGAGGCGAAAAAGCTGATGTCGGTTAGAGAGATACGATGAGAGCCAGCCGATAGCCTTGCCATCAATGCGATATACTGTTCGCAGCTTAGCTAAGAGACCCCTGTGCCAAACAGTGTCGAAGGCCTTTGCAAGATCGAAGAAAATTAAACCAACATGGTTATGGGCGTTCCGGGCGGTGTGGATGTCTTTTACGAGGCGGGTAATCTGGTACCTGGTGGAGTCACCCCGACAAAAGCCCGACTGTGTTGGCGAACGTGAAATGCGAACATGATCATAAATGATGTCATATACAACACGTTCGCACACTTCTGATAAAGTAGAGAGAGATAGGGTGATAGTTGCTGGGGGTGGGGCGTGGTCCTCTATTTTTGTAGGTGGCCACGACTACCGCAGTTTTCCACATGGCTGGGAATGTCCCTTCGCGAAATGACATATTCAAGATAATTGACACAGGATAGGCAAAAGACGGAGCAAGAGCTCTCCAAACTTCGTTGGTAATTCCGTCTTGACCAGGGGACTTGCCAGTTTTCAGATTACGGAGATATTTCCTCACTTGGGCTGTACCAGTCGACAATGATAGGGAGGGACACAGGTATTGAGGGTGAAGGGGTGAGTGGTGGTATAGGCCACGTAGGGTCGTCAGGAAGTCCAAACGACGTAAACTGTGTGTTCAATATGTCTGCTATGTCTGCGGGATCTGTTACTACCGTGCCGTCTGAAGCTGTCATTGATCGGAACGGCTCCCGACTACAGTTCTTACGGAGATGGCGGAGAAATTGATGCAGACTAGGGTGATTATGGGAAGACAGGGTGGCATGAACCGACTGTACATACTGACGATAGAGGGTACGTGACAAACATTTCACTTCGTTACGCTTGCGCTTAAAGGCAATGAAGTTTTCACTGGTTGGATACTTCCTATAAATGCTATACAAATCTCGCTTCAGTTTCACAGCACACTTGAGGTCCGGAGTGATCCAGGGTCGGGATGCATCCCGCATAGTAGGATGAGGCCTAATGTAGTCTCCTGTCCGCGGAATAACTTTGTAAGGCAACAGATGACGATGGAATGCTGACTGTAGTAAAGCATCAAACAGGACAATGGCATCATCAACATCAGAAAGCCGATGAAGTAATGACCAGTCCAACCTAGACAAGTCTTCATTCACAACCTGCCAGACAAGGGCAGGCACTTGTTTATACCTGTCCTGAGCCTGGGGATGGAGGGACGATTTAGCAGTCGCTTGTGGTGTCGAGCACGATGTATAGTTGAGCGTAAAAACAACCTGCAGATGATCAGATGTGCCAAGCGGAGCTGCGTGGTCGACTGAGAGGACATGTCGGGGTTTGTTGGTTACCAACAAGTCAAGACACGAGTTGGCACCCGCTGATGAAGTGTATGTTGGGAAACTCACTAGATGTTGGAGCCCAAGCTTTGAAAAAACTGTCTGTAGGTTGGTACCGGCTGTAGAGGTGGAGTCAGAAGAGCACCAATCATTATGTTTGGCATTAAATCCCCCGTCAGGAAGAAGTCACACTCGTCATAGCAAGAGGACTGTATAGCATCGACCAGCATATCCGAAAAGAAGGACATTTGTTCCACCGTTTGGGAAGGGGGTCGATACATGCAACATACAAGAATAGGGTCAGGGGTGCATTGAGACTTCCACCCAGGCAGATTCACAGCCCTGACGCTGCAGGTCGGGTCTGTGGAAAATATGTTGAAAAGCATCAGTCAGGACAAGCACGGCGGCACCACCATATCCTCTAGTGAAAAAGTGTGCATTTCTGTTCTCGTGTGCTGGTCTGTCTCTTCTGAAACAGGAATAGCCCGGTACATGCACGGAAATAGATGGGCACATCCAGGTTTCCGTGAGGCAAACAATACTCGGCTTAGTGCTCTCCAGAACAATCGAAAGTTCAGCTAACTTATTGACGAGAGACCGACAATTCATTGTTATCAGCGTTAGGTCGGATTCTGATCTGGGGTAGAATGGGTAGCATGCAAGTTGAGGGAAAACATAGGCAACATGATTATGACGAGGAACTATCACCACCACGTTCAGTCACGTTGGTACCGTCGGCAAAGCGCCACTTACGGACGGTGTGGCTAATTGTTGCCGGCCAAAATCCTGTACTGAGTATTTTGCCTTCATCCGTCGCTAGGACAGTCAGTCGTGCATATGCTATACGAAAGGTCCGGGATTCGCTAATACCGCAATTGAGCACCTCAACCTCACGGTCCTTGCACCAGACCGTGATTGCGTTAGCGCTACACTCCATATGGACATTGCCCACGTAGAACACAGATTTCGCGAATTTTTCTACGCCTGTGAGGATGTTGGGGTTAGCTGGGGCAACCGGCTTCACGTACCGGGACGTGACCCGACGCCGTACAACTTCGGCCCAGCCATCCGAACTGCTTCCCGTATATTCACTTGTACTGGTTGTAGCCAATGTTGATCTGGTTGGTGCAGCCGGTGGTGTTTCAGTGCGTGATGACGTCTGGTGTACATGTGTCGATGTTTGGGAAGTACGGGTACGGTTGGTAGAGTGTGCATTGGAGGGAATCCGAGTGACAGTTTCCCTCACCCCAGCCCCTCTAGTACCTGAACTAGCTACACTACTGTACGTTGTACTCGGGGTTGTAGATTGTTTTTTCAACCGCCTGGTGAAATTTTTTTTTTGGATTTTTTTTGAGTTTTTTTTCGGGTTGTAGATTGTGCAATCAGGTTTGGACTCCCGCCTTCCTCAAGGTGTACCATCTTCGCCACGGGGCCATCAATGGTTGCTTTCATTTCTCTAACTTCCCTATCCCTGTCCTCCCTGAGGGAGACCATTTCCACAGTTAATGCAGTGATAGTCGAGGACAGTGCACTGATAGAGCTTACTAGCGCTGGCATACCTGATTTGCCGATGTCCATGGCGCGAAGTTTAAGTGCAAGGTCCGGTGAGGCCAACGAGTCCACACCTGCAAGTCCTGACTTTTTGGCCAAGTCACGAATCTCCCTCGTGGTTTTTAACGTGATTTTTTGGACTTGGAGCAAAATTCTGCACACATTCGCGTGTTTCCATGATACGACAAGTTGCGCACGGTCTGCTCACATTCAAATACAGTGCTGCCAACAAATGACAGCGTGCAACAAAAAGATATTTCCTTGCAAGGGCGCGCTCACACTGCGACCAAAACCAGCGTCCATGCGGCCATGCGGCCAAGTTGCATGGCAACGGCATGAACTTGACCAAAACGTCGCGCCTCGTGACCATGACCTCCGGAGGGGGTGCCACGACTTGGCGGCAACATGATCTTGGACGTGAAGCGTATTTGTGTACAACCTGGCCTGAAGTATGTTCAATTTCTCAAATTCCGGTGTGTTGATTCATGAAAATCGGCGGTTGTCGATGTCACCTCGACATTTGCACATTTTTTAAAATTTTGTAGTTGTGGTCCTGCACGCACGCACCGCCATACATGTATATGCATTCTTTGCCCTTTTCGGACGATGTTGATTTTGTTTTTGTAGTTGCTTCGTTGTGATCGGGTGAGTGACCCATTTGTACAGTGTACTCGTTCAATACGATGGCAGCTTGGTCTCGCTTTTCGGTTTCGGAAATCATCTTTCTCTACTTTTCTGCGATGATGGAATGCCATACCTCAAGACATTTCAGTTACATATCATCGGAAAATACAGTTCTCATCTTGGCAACAGACAAAGAAACCACTGCCGGAATTTTCACTGCACTGGCACTTGCTCTGACCACGAGGTCAGGAAAGCGAAAGCGCTTGGATGTCAGCGGCAGTCCCTCAAGAGTCCAAACCAGGGAGTCGTATAGACCCGGAAGGCGACACGCGCATCACTTGTGCACAACCATGATCGACTCAACGATTCAAAATAATTACGACCTGCTCGGTGCGGGACAAGTCCGTACATAGGTCATAGCGCCCGGGAAATCCGTACATAGCGTCGTCTTCGTCCTTTCGCTGAACAATTGTGGTCAGACTTTCGATCGCCATTGCCGAAATACAGCCATCTGTGGCCATCGTTGAGGAGTTCACTAATAAAGGGTCTTGTTCACTGGCTTACTCACTGGCTTTGCACTGCCACTCGAACTCTGAGGCACTTTGACCACCTAAGATGAGGTAATCCTTTCTTTACAAATTGCCTCAATATTTTCTCACCTTTAGGGCAATGAAGTAATTTTTTTCCTCGTGACTAACTTCGACCGACCAAGTTGCCCTGTCCCAGTGATCTACAATACTTATACTGCACATTTGTGAAATATTGGACCTATCCAGATAAACGAAATGACTTATATTCGAAATAACATTTTCCAAAGTTTTCCTTCAGAAATAGTCCCGATTTGTTCTCACCTTTAGGGCAATGAAGTAATTTTTTCCTCGTGACTAACTTCGACAGACCAAGTTGCCCTGTCCCAGTGATCTACAATACTTATTATTGCACATTTGTGAAATATTGGACCTATCCAGATAAACGAAATGACTTTTATTCGAAATTACATTTTCCAAAGTTTTCCTTCACAAATAGTCCCAATTTCTTCTCACCTTTAGGGCAATGAAGTCAATTCTTCTTCAGGACTAACATCGGCTAACAAAGTGGCGCTGTCCCAGGGATCTACAATACTTATAATCATTGCACATGTGAAATATTGGGAGTCACAGAGTGAGGAAATGGCCTAAATTGAAACTTGAACTGTTCTGCCAAGTTTTATGCAGTGAACGCAGGGCTGAGAGCCCGCAAGAGCCATCCCGGAAGATCTTATGGGCCACCAATCGAACCTTCGGTGAATGTTCACAAGGTTAGAACCTCGCACGGATAACACACATTGGATGCTAATAGTAATACAATGCACTCAGGAATGTGTGCAAATACGACAGAATTAATTCCAAATAAAGTCAACAATAGCTGCCTCAACACAGTGCTATCAACCTTCCGTATTTTCCATATTTGTACGGAAAATCACTACTTCGTCCACGCTATGGATTTTGAGAAAAATGTACGGAAAATTGAAGGGGATTGATCAGTATGTACATGTATAAGCATTGCAAGTGCAAGCTGAGCGATGAAAAGAAGAGAACCGAGTGGAAAGAAAACGCTGCAGTGGAGAGTCCTTAGACAAGACTTAACAAATATCAATAATATCGCTGCACGAGATCATCCTTATAAGTTATAATGTCAGCTGATCGTACTGTGGTTGATTCATACGGCGGTAAAAACACACCTGCCTACACACGCTCTCTAAACTGAAAAGTTGTTCTGGCACAGAGCTCTCCTTCCCGCCACCACCACCACCATCATCAGTTCGCGTCTGGCGCCTAGTCGATGCAGGGTGAGTGGTGTTCGACATAGCAGGCTGGTACATCAGGTAGCGTATGGCGCATAGCAGATGACACAGCAACAACATAGCTTGATTGCGACGTACCTTTCGTCCCGGCTGGACTCATCAGGCAATCTTCTTCTTAGATGTCTTCACAAGGACCTTGACTCGGGAGAATGAAGTTGAAGACTCCACTGCAACTGCACTTATGGTTAGTTCATATGGTGGTAAATACACACCTGGCAATATGGGGGTAAATACACACCTGCCCAGACACGCTCTCTGAACTGCAAAGTTATTCTGGCACAGAGCTCTCCTTTTCACCACCACCACCACCACCACCACCACCACCATCAGTTCGCGCCTGGCGCCTAGTCGATGCATGGTTAGCGGTATCCGATATAGTAGGCTGGCACATCAGGTAACGCATGGCACATAGAAGATGGCAACGACATAGCTTGATTGCGACGTACATTTCGTTCTCTCGGTTGTGCTGTAGCCTGAAAAAGGAAATAAGACAATGCATCCACATGACACAGACAAGTAATTACTGTCACAAATAATGCATACTGCTTTATAACAGAGAAAGAAAGTCAGTGGTCACACAAGTTTTCGGTCGTCCTTGAAACGAAGATCGTTCCAGGGGGGGGGGGGGGAGCTAAAATCTCAGTCGACTGACGCTATGCATACACATGTACATGCATGCGATTTTCGTCGTCCATTCATTTCGGAGGGTGGAGAGGAGGTCCGAGTACGAAATGAATGATGTTTTTTTCAGGGATGACTAATCACTTTGGCGATGACCCCTTACTGCATCAATTTATCGTCTGAACTGCGCAATTGAGTCCCACTTTTATTATGTTGGGTCCAGATTTCAAGACTCGTGAAGTTCGAGACGAAAAGCAGGCCGATGAATGGACGCCAGTAATTCAGTCTAGTCCGGTGTCATGGAGAGGGGCCGATGAACCGGCAACAAGAGAATTCAATACGCATGCTACTCTTCAGTTCATTGCTGGGGAAGACTACTCAAGGCCACGTCACTCCGGCAATTTAATGTACAAATCAGCAGCAACACTTGCAAACGTATTCCTACCAGCTGACCAGCAAGTTACCAGCCATCAGCTCTTCAAATAATTTCAACTTAACAAAGAGAGGAGATGGACAGATCGGAAAGTATCGTGGCAAGCTCAGGACAACACACGTCCGGCCCTATGTAACAACAGTGGAAAGTGCGTGCCATGGTATATTTTCGAAGGCATATCAAGAACCAGCTAATGTGGACTGGGAGTCCATTTGCATCGTCCGATCAGCTGCTACAAGTGCCGTGAGCCAATGGCAAACACGTTTGACAGAGACTACTACCTCTACTGACTGCAACTTTGGCATGGCAGAGATCTACAAGCACGTTATCTTATCTATCAATAGAGTTATATCCTCGTATGACTATGTGAAGTGTGAGGTCGTACTGTACTGCAGACGCGTCTACGACCTGGTTGGAAATGTACGCAACAGTTCCCAGCCTCTTGACCAGAGATCGCACACACCCTAGGGTTTTGATGGGTTTGTACGACTCCCAGCTCTTGACTTTTGTTGGGTGTACGAGACGCACGCACAGTTTTCTTAGGGTGAGTACTTTTTCATGTAGTACTGAATGCGGCAAGCAGGACTCGCCCATCCGCCCCTCCCCAAATGGATCTACTCGAATGGTTCCGGAGGTAGGGGTGCTCTGGCGGGATTTTACGACATACACAAGCGCGCGCACACGCACACAATAATTATACACACACACGCACACACATACACACGAACGCACGCTGTGTCGCACGTCTTGGGCATGGTTTCGTGAATACAAATAATAATTTAATGTTATAATTTATAGGATCCAAATGTTAGAGCAGCTTTACAAAACCTACCGTTCAATACCGGATCATCTTGTGACAGCTTCCTTGCAACACCCATGACTTGACCCCACTTCGTCTTGACGTCGGGAAATTGTTCACACCGGAGTTGGGACACGACTCGTTGAAATCCAGGCCTATCTGCAGCTGGGAGCAGGACAGAGCTGATGGACGTCAGCAGCGGCTGTAGAACAACCATAAACGAGTCTTCTTTCTCCGCAGTCAGGTGGGACAACAGCTTTGCAACGCAAGCTTCTTGCCTTCTGTGGGTCTTTAGCGGCTGGGATTCGGAACGCTCTGTAGAAACCATTGAACAAGTACTGCACTCTATCAACCCACAAGTATTTCTTCCAATTCATGATTATTCGCAACTTTTTATGCAGTACGCGCACCAGATCAGAAGCCGCTAAGTAGCAAGGTTGAAAGTTTCAAGACAAATTGAAAAATATAATAACATAGAAAATTAGAATTCAAACCATACCTGTGGCCCAAGCCAATACAGACTGAGCGTTCACGCGAAGAGAACGTAGATCTACGTCAGCTAAGGTTTCCTTAGGATCAGGAGGTGATTCTTGACCCGGATCTGGATCGCGATAAGCAGCACTCTCTGCCTCAATCACGATCATCAAATGCAACTAATTACTTGGAAAAGTAGTTCATTCTTCTTCTTCTTTTCGAGCTACGATTTCCCATGATCCTATCGATCCTGCACGCAAGTCCTTCCCCAAGGAGTGCACTCCCAAAGTCCTATGGCATAAGTGCGCGGAGTAGTTGGTTTATAACTCAGGGCACGCACCGGGGATATCTGAGGGAAAAGTGGGAGAAAGTGCCGCGAGTCAATCATAGCCGGCCCGGAAGGCCTCGTGTCGCCTCCCGGGTCTATACGACTCCCTGGTCCAAACCTACCTGATTGTATGAATTATTTTCGTCGACTTCAAGAATACGAGCCACAAAGCACTTCCTCCAACATGCAACATGCGAAAAATTACATCCAAAACGGGCCACAACTTTATTAGTAAACGCACGAACTCTTTTGGATACGAACTGCAAATCGTAAAGTTTGTGTGACAAGTTCACGTCTACGCGTGTACGAGGCCTAGTGTGAGCACGACTGCCACGTTTCTGCGTTTTGCTGACGCATGGACGCGTGCTCATGGTCGCAGTGTGAGCCCGCCCCAAGGGTACATTTTCGGCCATAACTCTTGAACGGCTGGTCAGATCGGGACACAATTCTAAGAGGATTTGCAGCTATTCATTCTCTTGCAACTGACGTAGCACCCGATAAGAATTTACAGATTCGATTTTTCAGTGATTTTGGTAGTCTACCACCTTAAAGCAAATCCACGGAAAGTACAAGAACAGACGTTTGCCATAACAAAAAAATTACACTACAATACCTGGTAGAAAGATTCGGAGACTTTGAAATAACTGTGGCTTTACCTTTTAGCGAGCTGTTGGATAACGATAAACGTCTAGCTAGGGAAGAGAATTTTGGATGAACTCTGGAAAAATAAATCTTTTTTGATATTTTTCATCGTGTAGAAAGGTAGGACTACTGAAGCCTTTGTGGCAATGAATGCACGTTGTGGATGAGAATGCAACACTGCCATCCGTAGTCGTGTAACACACTTTAGCATGTATAATGTTCTGTACTTTTTGTGCGGAAACGACAATTCCCAACAGGGTTAGATTCAATTGGATTCTTTTAGATTTGGATGCAGTCATGAAGCGGTCCTTGCGACTGTGATACGAGTACAATGCCTGACCTCTAGTACTGCGCATTTGAATGGCTACTTATCTTTTTTCGGCAATATGCAAGACTCTCTTACGAACACAACTAACCACAATCGACTAAAATGCAATAAAACATACACTGGAAAAGAAATCAGAAAATACATGTGTAAAATATTATAGATTTTCGAACCCAAACCGAAAAAAAACTTCAAATGATTTTTTATAATTATTGGCTACTACTCTCATTGTCGCCATCATATCTGGTACATATCGTTCTGGTGAATTTGGTTAAAGTGGTGGATGAGGGTACTGTTCTGCTGTTATTTGTAATGATTTGCAATATGCCTTCTTGTTTCTGTCAATGTTTAGGTTATAACCTTGATGCTTGAATCTCTCCCCGATATCCACTCCTGCGTGCCTGATTGCTTCTCGCTTGCTTCTCATTCCGTCTTGTTCTCCGTCCTAAAGATGGTTTTCTCAGAAAGCAAATGGCGTCTGGTCAACCAACGGAAGCTGAATCAGTTCTCCTCAGGTATTCCGAAAGCCGGGTTCATAGCCACACGATAAATAACAGATCTTTGTCGTTGCTGAACAGTGCAAGGTAGCAATATAACTATATGCAGCGACTCCACAGAGAATATCATCGTCCCGTCATCATTTCGGCTCCACACTAGTGAAAAATTGGAGAACCAGTCAAACGCGAGTTCACATCCATGGTCAGGAAAGAATGCCTGGAAGTTGGCCCGTAGAACTGTGTAATCAGTCTCCTCAGGGCTTACTCCCGTTGCATACGTGTAGGTGAAAAATTTCATATCAAATTCTCCCATCACAACGCCGCCGATGAACTTGAAGATATCTTCCAGAACACATGTACGATTGAAGTAGAATAGTTCCGGAGTGTGGATCTGAACAAAAATGGATGGATTTGGAGCAAACAGTGGCGGACCCCATTCCAAATGAATTTCTGAATTCTCACATCCCGCATGGCTAACTTTCCGGGGATCAATGGAGTCGTATTTATGATATTCAAGAATGCCGTCAATTATCGTCTCACCTACACAGTCAGGTTCTGGATACTCCATTTGTCTTATGCGATTTGAACGGCAGCCAACTCGAAATTACGACGTGGTATCCAGAATCGATCATTCCACAAAATCTGCACAAGAAATCTCTTTCATCACAATACTGCAAAAAGATTCCTGTTGCTTTTATGGCTCACGTTTTGTAAGAGATTTGCCGCAAGTTCACACTATAAATGGCAGAATAGTTGAGTCAATTGTTTTCACTCGTGCGAAGCGTCTCCATTGGTTGCACTGAAAATGGCGCTGAGATCAACTTTTTGTCACCAAACACTTGGGGCAAATATATAGCCATTCTCTATGAACTGTTCTGCTAATATTTGCAAATAATTGGCTTTGGAGAACAGATGATTCGCGGGAAAACAAGTCGTAGCTTGTCACTATTGTGGCAGGTTATTACAGTCCATTTCAAAAAACATTGAAAATACTGGCGATCGCCCACGTAGTTTGCCTTCTGCCACTATGTGATGTGTGGAAAAACTCGCTGTGAAGTCGAAGAAATATGCCTCCCTAAAGCATGGAAAACTGTGACAACTCACGCCCGCAGCGCAGGTGCATGTGCGTATGGTTTACACAAACAAACGTCTTGTTCGTATCGGTGTCGGAGATGTTGAAGCGCGGCATGAGCCCTGATTTGTTTTGTGAATATCCCTCCCGAAAGCATGAAAACTGTGACAACTCACGCCCGCAGCGCAGGTACCTGTACATATGGTTTACACAAACAAACGTCTTGCTCGTATCGGTGTCGAAGATGTTGAAGCGTGGCATGAGTCCCGATTTGTTTTGTGAATATCCCTCCTGAAAGCATGGAAAACTGTGACAACTCACGCCCGCAGCGCAGGTACCTGTACGTATGGTTTACACAAACAAACGTCTTGCTCGTATCGGTGGAAGATGTTGAAGCGCGGCATGAGTCCCGATTTGTTTTGTGACCAAATAGCTTCTTTGACTTGCGTCCATGCGATGCAGTTTATTCTCCCCGTGTGACGAAAACGATATGGACACGGACTCATTCTCCAGGCCATGACTTGGCAACGCCATCAATCCGTGTGACTTAGGTGACATTATGAGAAAAGCAGAGGCCTGTGGAAGCTGATAGAAGACATCGCCTTTCCTAAATTCAAATAAATTGACCATAGTGAAATACTAAAATTATTCTCAACAAGAAGTCGATCGATCGATGTGCAGATATTCAACACGAACAAGTAGCTACAGCGCTATGACTTCTACTCACTCACACCGTGTCAGTGTTGCGTGCATGTTCACACGCTGTGAGCGAGTCAAGTGTCAGTCAGTCGGCAGGAAGCGCGAACTCCTACAACAACATTCAACAAGTCGTTTGGGGCAGACACGTTCTTTTACTTGACTCGCCAAATTAACGAAGGAAAAAGGTTGAGTTGAAGATAGGTGGGGATTTAAAACTTGCTAAACAGCGCATTTACCGCCATAGAACTCATCTGGCACATAGAGTCAAGCCCTTTATAACTACTAGTCTTTATTCATTATATTTCATCATTGTCTCTGACGAATCCTCAATGGTAGAAACGCGTAAAATTAAATGGATCCTAATTGATTTTATAGACTTGACCTTCGTATGCGTGTGTTTGCTGTGTCGGAGTACCTTACATCCTACCACCCAGTGCTCTTCAATGGAGTGACTGTTCCTGAAGAGAAGGAAATTAAACTTCTGGGCATAGCACTCGACTCGCAACTGTCCTACTCAGCATAGCTCCGGTCCTTGGCCTAAAAGGCTGCCCAACGCCTACACTTTCTCAGAATGGTTGCACCCCTGTTGGACTCTAGCGGTTGCACGGCAGTCTACAAAGGCTTCGTGCGGCCAACAATGGATAACTGCTGCCTGGTGTGGATGGGTTAGTGCTCATCCAGGCTGGACAAAATCCAGCACAAGGCACTGAAGGTGATTGGCCCAGGCGCCTAGCTCCTCAGCCTGAAACACCGCCGACTGGTTGCTGAGCTTTCGTTCAGGTTCAAGCTGTCCTACTTTCCAACAACAAGCCCCCTGAAGCCCAGCCTACCACCTCCAGCCAACTCCCACCTACTGGATGGTCGATCCACTAGGTTAGCAACGGGGACTGCCCATTGCCACCCGCTCCAGCTCAAGTCGACGCTACCCGTGCGTATTCGTAGCAGCCTCCAGGATTCCTACCCAGGCTGCATTATTCCCTTGCGGAACAGCCTAACAGTGACCATTCTACCAGCACGGCTGCAATCAAGACAGCTCCAATCCTTCAAAGAAAATGCAACAAGTATCTGCTGTACCTGAACTCGGAAGCAGCCAACGAGGCCCTATAAACGGCTTAGACCAGCGCCTCACCAGCATCCTCTCTCCCCTCCGACTTACCACAATGTGATGTCATGTTTCACTCTGCTTCTCTCACGACCTTCTACCCATTGTCCTCGTTCCTCACTATTATTCATTTCCCCTCTTCCTCCCCTCCTCATGGTTTTACTGTATTATGGTGCGCTTTGTCTGCGTAGATGCCGAGACCATTGAGGTCGGCAGAGCAGCCTTGCCCCGCCACCACTTCTCGCACATATTCGGGAATATAGTGGACGTTCGTATAAAAATATAAATAATTTGAACTCACCACTTCATTGTCAGCAGACAGCATTCATAACCACAAGGCCAAAAGGCAAAGATTAATCGTGACATTTTGATGGAAATCGAGTCTGGCTTCCTGTGCAAAGTCTAAACCAAGGGAAAATGCCAGAACCTTGGCCAAATTCGTAACTCCTTAACGGCTGGTCCAATTGTTCCGACACCTTCACAGGACAATTTGCCATGCCCTTACTAGCCTGTCTATGAACGTTGTTTTCCGATTTTACAAAGGCTGTACTCACACTACTTTAAAAGTTGGCGCGACTGTCGCGTTCAAAACTAGACAAAAGTATTTGAAAAAGCCTTTCAAAGCACATTGCACTCCAGTGACGACTTGAAATATGGTAGACAGCATATTATAATGGAGAAACATGATGTCATGTGGTAGTTTTGCAAATCCCGAGGCACGTTCGTAATTATTAGTTACGCAGTTCATGAGAAAAAAGAAATAGTTTTATCTTGCTTGGACCATGGAGTTCGTTCGCCAAGCCTAGAAAAGAAGTAGCACATCGCCGACGTCGACGCAGGTACTTTAGTTGAAGCATCACAAGCAAAGAGTGACATCAATCGCTAGGCGTCAGGGTTCCAAACTTGAGCTAATAATTTAAGTAATTATCACAACTACTGAAGTAACAACAACCAATGAGGATGAGGAGATTCCTTGTTTTCTCATACCTTGCCGAATGTATGAATTGCAGATACCCTTATTTTGAGTCACAATAGCTGCCAAATGGCCTCTACTACAAGAACAACCCGCAACGATGTGGCTCACATTCATACTAAATTAGTGGAATGAGACCCTTTCCATACTATTCAGGAAAACATCTGTTATATTTTTGTTATTTATGAACTTACCGCTTCCACTTTCTCAAGTTCACATTGTATGGATCTAGAGTAGCAAGCATTAAATGTAGTCATATTTTTACGTCACCAACATTGTCCATAGCCTGTTTACAATGCAATTGGGTCCCTTCCTCAAAAACATATAACGGTGTATTGTGTTAATTCCTTTTGTTTGTGTCTTCCGTTTTGTCATATACGATTACAGATCTGAGAGGCTCGACATGTGAGAGATCACCTGTAAGTTACTCACATTTCCATTCTCAATCAAATTGGTAATATATTTCTGTTGCCCGTCAGGCACAGACCGTGCATGTAATTGCACTGCGATATTGGGCTAGCCGCCAAGTGACAGAATAGCCAAGGAACATTTTGGACATGCTTATGGAATGAAAGAAAACACCGAACAGTAGCTAGGGCGCATGTTGGATATTGCTCGAACACCTGGTGGATTCTGCCCGAAAAAGTTTTGAAATTGGCAGAACACCACAACGCTTTTCATAGGCACCTCATTGACTTCTCTGATAATATTTCTTTATCCACATACCAATAGGCAAACACGCATGAAATAATTATATAAAAATGTATTACCTACGCAAGCATCTACGTAAGAATTACCGCCAGCCAATAAGGATATGCGTCAATAAGTATTGAACGTTTTCGTTCCCTTCTTTTCCATGTACTACAGGGAATGATGGAAATACGCTTAGAGACTACAGCTAAAAGAAGTTCACAGATTAATCACTCCAATTATGTTTAGAAGTGACACGAAAATATGGAAGTGAAGAGTTAAGAAATCAGCTTGCAAGTGATTTATCTCTGAAAATCTTGTCTATATAGTTGTAGTGTCTTAGCGTATTTCCATCATTCCCTGTAGTATTTTGAGACGAAAGGAACGAAAACGATCAATGCTTTTTGATACATAACCATAAGCATGGCTTGTGGTGATTCTTGCGTAGATGCATGCGTGTTTAATACATTTTTGTAATATTTTCTGCCTCCTAGTTTCAAAATAATAATTATTATTTATTCATATTTTAATAGGGCAGTCGCCACAGACTAAAGGTCTTCTTACGGGGTGCGCTAAGGATGATAGTAATGCATGGTGAAATAGGGATGGCAACGCAGCAGTGCGGATATCAGATGGAGCGCTATTCCATCTGTCTGCAGCCAAATAAGCAAAAGACAACAGACCGTGGCGTGAATAGACTCGGGGTATAACAAGACCATTGGAGGAGGGAAGGCTGGTCCGAAATTGCAAAGCGGGAGCTGCTGAAGAGCGAAGTACACAGAGGTCTTGAAGAAGGGCACTGGTGTGGCCTAGGACGCAACGGAAAACGACTGAGTATTTTTTACACTAAAGCGGACTGAAAATAATTGTCATTAATGAGAAGGTGGTGAGAACACACCAGAACATTACTTATCCAATTTTTCCGCAAGCTTAATTTTCCAAGGTTTACCAAAGTGGACTCGAATTATCCAATGTAGTCTCGCGGAATAATTAAAAAAAGATGTATAATCTAACTCAAACAAGTTTATTTTGCAACGTGCGTACTATAATAATTATTATTATTAGTTTTCATTGAAGGTTGGAACATTTGTTGTTTGTTTGTTTCTTTTAATTGAATTCGTTTAGAGCACAGGCAATTCTGCCTTCCCAGCAGAGGAAAACCTCCGGTTCCTGCTAAGAACGAGTATAATATTATGAGAAAAGGAAATATTAAAAGGAATCATAACAGGATAATGCCAAAGCACAAAGTATGTATATATTTCAAATGGGTATGTGTATGTGTAAGCATGCAGTGCAGAACACACAGAGAAAACATGCAGTAATGTGTAGGCAAGGAAGGAGCGCGATAAACACTGGTTACAAATTACATTAAATTCTGTTAAGAGCCAGTTTAAAGGCAAAAGCCGCACTGTGGAGGCGAATATCACTGGGAAGGGCATTCCAAAGAGTGCTTCCCACAAATGTCAATGACTGACGACCGGAAGGTCCAGGAAGGAAAGGCACTTGCAGTAACCGCTATTCCTGTCCTCGTGTAATTCGGCGATCATCCCAGGATGCTTGGCCTGTATTAACCGTCAACTGAAAGAAGGTGCAGAAAAGAGGACTTGCAAGATCAAGTAGGCAACGGAAAACAAAAAAACAAAAACCTTGTAGTGACAAATGTGACCACCGACCACGCAGCATTCAAATGGATCAACAGCCTGGCGATGGATGAGATCCATGGGCGACGTGCACGGTGGCTGGATTATCTACAACAGTTCCCGATGAGACCCATCCACAGGCCAGGAACTTCACCCGAACTGAGTATGGCGGATTATTTGTCCCGTATTGGGCACGCCGAGCTACCAAAAGTCATGCAGTGCCTAAGCGTGCAGCAGGAGGATAGTAAGAATGACGGCATCCACCAGCTCACCACACTCTTCTCCATCCAGGAACTGACCGAAGCGCAGCACAAGTGTCCAGCGCTAGGCCCGGTGATGAAGGAGCTGAGGGATCCGGGCTCAGTGGGCTCGCTGGAGGAGGAATCTAAGTGTATCCTGAGGAAGAGGGCACGACTGAGGATTGGCACGGATGGAGTCCTGCGCTACTCGGAGTCGAAGGGCAGATCTACGAAGCAGAAGCCACTGGGTCGGAGGAAAATCCAGGTGGTGGTTCTACCCTGTTCCTTGCGCCGGAAGTTCCTAGAGCTGGTGCATGATGCACCACTCACTGGTCACATGGGCCGAAACAGGACCAACGACCGCATTCGGGACATAGTATGGTGGCCCTTCATGTCAGAAGATGTGGCAACGTATGTGAGAGGATGCGCAGCTTGTCAGCGGCACAAGCGCCCCAAACATCCGGACAAGGCGGAGCTGCAGAAGACAGATATACCCGCAGCACCTTTGGCACGGATACAGGTTGATTTCGTTGGCCCATTTCAGCCGTCTGTGCCGGATCAGTTTCGCTATATGGGCCTCAACCAGCGAAAACTTAGGGTCAACATTTTCAAAATTCCTTTTTGGTTAGAAATTTGTTGAACCACATCTACTGAAGGACCTCAGCCAAAAAAATTATCAATATTCCGATTCTAAACGGGTGTATACACCAATATACAATATGTACTCCAAATTGGTGCAATGTATGTATACGATGTATGTGTACAATGAATATTCAGCATTCGAAGGTGGGTGGGCAGCTTGAATACTTTTGAAATAGTGAAGTAAGCAGCTATAATGACAAAGAATAGCTAATGAGTGCGGAGAGATGATCGACATATTCGCAGCTTCATCTTGCGTGGCCGTGGTCGTTCCGCAATCTCGTCTTCCATTTCTTCCTCCGCAGCTGAAGACACGACGTCGCTGCCGTCACTAGCCCCAGACTCAGAATTTATCTCAGGTGACGACTCCTCATCTTCCGACTCTGACGAGTCATAGGCCACCTTGAGCCGCATCGCAGCAGGAGATGACGGCTGCGATCCGCCTCGCCGTCGACATCGATGTCGGAACCAAAGAACGTTTCATCCTCATTCTGAACTTCAGTGGCTACTGCAGCATCCCACTCCCCACCAGGCTCGAGCTAGCTGTAGACAATGACTGCCGTGTGTGCTCTGCGAACAGCCCTGGCGTCCGCAGCCATCGCAACAAGATCAAGGAACACTGGACTCGCCACTCGACACCTCGTTACTTCAAAATATATTACTTCAAGCAAAGAGTTTAAATCAAGAAGTCGTCGCGCTGTTTGCAGCGCGATCAAAAAATCGTTGAACGTCACAAATCGACCTTTTTCTCGAACAAATTACGAAATCTCTAAGGGTCGTTTTCGCTGATTGCGGCTCATGTCTTGGCCGTACAAGATCTTTTTTGGGTACGATGGCGGGCGGGAGCAAATTTGTAGCTCCTGGCTCAGCAGCATCTGTTCTCTTCCCTAAGGATGCAGAGTGGCCCAAGGACCACGTTTTCTTCATTGAGGAGCTATCCAAGAATGAAGTGAAGCCAGAGGAGTTGCTTCTAGTGGACTTACACGGAAAGCCAGGTTGGTGTGTAGCAACGTTGTCCTGCCCAGCTGTGAGAGAGAGGATCGTGGCAAGTGGAGTCCGGATCGCCGGTAAGGATGTGCATGTTATGGTTGGAGGCAGCCAAATCACTGTGGTGTCCTTGTTCGGCTGTCCCTTGCATTTACACGATGGTGCGTTAATCAATTCTTTGGAGGCACATGGGAAAGTTTTCGGTCAGCCGACGAGGAAAACAGTCAAGCATGGAGATTATGCTATCGAAACAGGAACCAGGCAGATTCGAATCAGCTTGCAAAAAGGAGTACCGAGTACGCTGAGAGTAGGTAGGGTCACTGTACGTACATGGTACCCTGGCCAAGTACAGACATGCTACCTCTGTACACAGACTGGCCACGAGGCAAGGTACTGTCCAACACGCAAGGACAGCAACCAGGCGTACGCAGGGGCCGAGGGTCAAAGCAGCCAGACCCAGGCAACCCCAAACACGCATGCAGGAGAGAAAGCACTGTATTCACAGGTCACACAAGGTCAGAGCAATACGCAAGAACGGCATGGAAATACCGTAGCGAACACAAAATGCTGGAGGCGGACAACAGGAAAAAGACGCATCAAACCCAGGCCGGGGAGAAATACACCCGACCGAACACAAGGGAAAGCACCCCCTCGACGGGATCTCAGAAACCTCACAGCAGGAAAACGATACCTCCAGCACAGAGCAGAATGAAGAGACAAACCGTGCATATGCCTCCGCTGTTGATGAGCGGCATCACAGGCACCCTGACCCCAACAGCGCGGAACAAGCGACTGGCGATGAGTCTCTGCGCCAGGAAAGCCGGTCCGTGCAAGATGAACAACAATCATCTGTGGACTCAGCCAATCCTTCCCAAGGGCTGCAGCAGCAACAGCAGCAGGCCTCTACACCTGTTGCTCCATCGCTGCCACCACCATCCCGAGGTAAAGCCGCCCACTCATCTCCAGATGAAGAAGGTTTTACCCTAGCATCGGGAAAGCACACCTTCGCACCCCATGTCCTGACCCCCACCCAGCTGACCCCCGAGCAGCAACCAGCATTCAATGTCGACATACAACAGCAATGGGCAAAGCAGGCCAGCGCGAAAGAGATGGCCGATGTTGCCAAACGAGTAGCCGCAAGGCATCAACGGCACTTGAGCAAGTAAGCATCCTAGTAATAGTGGTCAGGAACATTTTTGCGCATATCAATCTGTATTCTACTACTGTGCTGATTCTGCCGACACTCTTACAAATGGCGTCTCTTAATCCCCTAGCACCCAGCTTTTTCCCCTGTAAGTCAAATCTAACCAAGCCTACCAGTATATATCCTACTCACGATGCAGAACCCCTCCCTGCCCTTCTTGCTGATGTGACATCTAGCCATCCACCCTACACGCCCATAACACATTCATTCCACCTTAGGATAGGCCAACTCAACTGCCAAAGCGCCACTCATAAGATTCCAGTCATTGAGTCGCTACTACACACTTCGTCCCTTGACCTCCTATTCCTCTGTGAGACGTGGTTCTACCAATCACTGCCGGATGCAGCCATCTCAATTCCCGGATACAGCCTCCTGCGTAAAGATAGAGACGGTGCCCGACACTCCGCGATAGGCGGAGGACCTGCTGTTTATATTCGACAATCGGTTATGTGCCATTTCCAACGGCGGACCGACCTTGAATGCAAACTGGAGCACATTTGCGTGGAATTTATAGAATCGCAGAACAGTCGAAAGAATACATTCCACATGTTTTACAGGCCCCCTCACCGATCATCAGCAGAAAAACACGACTCTTTTGTGTCCTTCCAGTCCACCATTGCCAACGCACTGTCAGCCTCAGGCACGACAGTCATTCTCGGTGATTTCAATGCTAAACTCAGACAGTGGAACGCAACAGATGTTGATACGGCAGAGGGCAAACAGCTAGCAGGATTGTTAGACGACCTTGCACTACAGCAAATTTTCCGAAACACCGCAACGCGATACTCAGCTACGGGTAGCCAGTCATCATTTCTCGACCTGGTTATCACAGACGCAGAGCATCGTATATCCGACCTTGAAGTCCTAGATCCGCTATCAGACCACTGTCCCATAATCTTTAAATATCTCTCAGGAAAGCACACCCCAAAGCACCCGCCGCCCCGCTTTGTACCAGACTACGCGAACACTGACTTTCAATCTCTACGACAGAAACTTTCATCTCTTCCACTCCGGGAGAGTATGCTCGGTGCTTCCACCATCGAGAGTGCGTGGTGGGCATGGGAGTCATGCATCACACAAGCCATTGCCAGCTGCTTAGCGTACAGACGAGTTTCATCTCGAAGACAGCAAACCAAGCCTTGGTTCACCCCGCATCTGCATCACCTTCATCGCCAGAAGCAGCGCCTTTTCCGTGCCGCCAAGCGCCACCAAACAGTAGCATACTGGTTAACTTACAAGGCCCAGAGGAATGCATATCAGAACCAGTTAAGAAATGCCAAGACCCTGTACTTCAAGCGCCTCAGTGAGAATATTCACGATGAGCAAGATGCCCACCTTTGGTGGAAGAAAGCCAAGACACTTGCCAACATCTCCTGTAAGAAAGATAAAGTTCCTGACCTAACGTGTGAGGGCTACACGGCACAGAGCGAACCAGAGAAAGCAGAAATGCTCGCGAAGGTATTTGAGCCCCAGTGCACTCCTGCTCACGGTACAGGTCCAATACCAGCACCAGCCGACGACTGTCCGAATGAATTATTCTCTCTGGCAGTCTTGGCCAAATCCTCAGTGTACCGGGTGCTCCGAAGGCTCCCGCAGCATAAGGCGACAGGCGGAACATCTCGAACAGGATCCTCCGAGAGATCGCACCTTGTATAACGCCCTCTGTTACCAACCTGTTTAACGCTAGCCTCACCTTAGGTGAGTTTCCTAGTGCCTGGAAGCTGGGAACAGTAATCCCCATATTTAAAAATAAAGGTAACCCGTGTGATCCCTCTAACTACCGCCCTATAACCCTACTCCCAGCTATTGCGAAAGCACTAGACAAGATTGTCGCCACCAAATTCGGTCACTATATTGAGGTCAACAACATCATTGTCCCGGAACAGTTCGGCTTTGTCCGTGATCGCTCCACAGTTGACCAGCTGATACAGCTCACTACTAAGATCGCATCGACCATGGATAAACGCATCCCTTACGATGCTGCATTTCTCGATTTTGCGAAGGCCTTCGATAAAGTGCCGCATGACGTGCTTCTCCAGCAACTCGGGACTATCTGCGATGCTCCGGCTACGAGTTGGTTTAAGAACTACCTCGATACGTGTACATTCAGCGTCCGCGTCCAACACCATCTGTCCTCCCCACGTCCCGTCAAGTCTGGAGTACCCCAGGGTTCCCACCTCGGGCCATTGCTTTTCCTGGTACATATCAACAGCCTACCCAGAGCCTCTAAACGAAACCAGCACGCTGATGTTTACCTGTTCGCGGATGACACCGCCGTCGGCCAAGCACGAACCAAAGGTACCAGCCCAATGGAGACTGCCCTGCAGGACACATTTGCCTGGGCCGACCGAGTAGGCGGAACCTTCAACCCATCGAAAACCGTTGTTATCTCATTCGCTGAGGAAGGAGCTGCAGAGACCATCCGCGGTATCCAGCCGTCAACCAGTCACCGTCACCTGGGAGTGTTGTTAAGTGAAACCCTTAGCTTCCAGGAGCATATTGAACAGACAATAAGCAAGTTAAGACAGCGCTGCGTTCTTCTGTGCCATATGGCTGACCGTTTAACAGGAGACATTGTCAGGAAGCTGTACCTTACCTATGTCCGCCCCACAGCAGAATACGCCGCCACAGTATGGGAGTCCTCCCTCTCTGCTGCACAGCGGCTCCCCCTTGAACGGCTGCAAGCCAGAGTAGCTCGCACAGTCATGCGGCTTGAGAGATGCCCTTGCCCATCAGACGAGCCCAAGTCATCATTGTTTCAACAGCTGGGGTGGCCAAGTCTATCCTGGCGCAGGAAGATCGCCTGCCTTATGGAATTCTTCCATTTGGTCACCACCCAACCAGAACTTTTTGAAGCAGCGGGATACTGCCCCACGCGTAGTCGCCGCCGCCAACTCGCATTCACTCTGCCACGGGTTGGGAAACACGCCGGGAGGTCATTTCTCTTCCGCACCCCTACTGTCCGGAATGCCTTGCCCGCAGACCAGAGAGCCACAGCCTCGCAGTCCCTGTTTCACAGTCACATTTGCACGCACTTCTCTGACACCAAACACAATGCCACTCCGCACTGACATGCCTCTGTCCTCCTTCTTTGTGCGTTGCGCTTATTCTTATTAATTTTTGTGTTTCTGTTTCGGTACATTTCGTATTTCAAGGCATACCCCGAGGCTATCGCTCTGTTGACGCTACAAAATGGCTTATCATCTCCCTCCCTCCCTCCCTCCCCCCCTCTCTCTCTCTCTCTCTCTCTATCTCTCTCTCCCCGTAGCTCTCTCCCTTTTGAAATTCGTTTCCATAGAATTGGGCACCATTGCCCGTTTGGCCTTGCGAAGCAAAATAAAAATCAACAACAACAAGGCTATAGGTATCATTGATTAAAGAACCATTCTGGAACATTCAGCATAATTGTATTTCTCTTGCTAGGCTGTTCATTACGAATTATTAGCCCTCCACTGTCCGCTATCTCAACCCTACAGCCTCCCAGTATAATGGAACTCCCTTCAATTTAGACAACGTCTTTGGGAAATCCTCAAATATATATAATAATAATGATAAATGAGATGTATTGACGCGATACGCGATACTTATCCCTACAGCAGACGCCACGGCAGAAACGGCAGCGAAGGCCCTACTAGAGCATTGGGTTATGGTGTTCGACATTCCGGTGACCATCCAGAGCGACCGGGGCTCACACCTCACAGGAACGGTGTTTCGGGAAATGTGCTCAGCCATAGGCATTCGGCAGGCATTGAGCAGCCCGAACCATGCCCAGTCTAATGGTCAGGTCGAACGACAGAATCAACTGATCGATAATGTGCGCTGTGTGTGTGATGACAACCCAGCGGCATGGCCAGAGGCAGTGCGTTCCGTACAGTATGCGCACAACACGTCAAAGAATGCTACTACCGGCTGCTGTCCATACGAACTCCTGTTCCATCAGCACCCCAACAGACCAGAACAGTGTGCAGTACCACAACGAACAGGACAGCGACCATCACGTGCGGTGGAACGAATGGACAGAGTTTTCCGACGGGTAAAGCGCCGGATAAGCGATGCTCAGGATGCCAGGAGGGTGAGAGTTGGCGGCAAGGCGAGGTGTGGATATGCTGTTGGTGACACCGTGAGAACCAAGCTCCAACCTGCACAGCGCACGAAAGGAAAGCTTCACGCACACAAGTCCGAATTGTATACAGTTGTGCACAGGACTCGCAATACCTACCTGGTGAAGCCTTGCGGACCCAATGCCCTTACTCGCACGCTACAGCGACACTACAATGAGCTAGAGGCCGCACCCCCTCAGCGGTTGAGCTGGGAGTACAGTAACAGCACCCACGGAATGGGGACGGAGGGGGAGCTTGACGTTTCTCCAAGTGGAGCTGCCCAGGAGACTACCCCGATTCGCAGAAGTGGAAGAGTTAGACGGCCAACCAGGTTTCCGGCAGTAAACCCCCGGCGGGTCCGTTATGGATCAAGCTCGGTCTGTAGTGGTGCCGAAGCGGATGCGTCGGACGATGACGAGAGTGCGGGGGAGGTCTGACTCTGACCTGAGATGCTAGGTGGCGAACCAGGCAGGTCACATGAATGCTTGGTGGGAGGCCGGCTGTTGCGGGAACACTTTCTTTGAGTCGGCACGGTGTGCATCCATTTTGAGTTGGTGTTCATATTGTTGAGTTTGAGTGGGAGAGTGTGAGCGGTGTGCTATACACACCTCCTATGTGACACTTGACACAATCAGCATCATACTTTACACTATATGCATTAGCACCTGTATTGCTGTACTGGTATTTAGAGGCCTTCTGATTGTTGATGAAGGCAGAGTTATCCTGGACACTACAACCGTCTCATACCTAGTAGAACACTGGTTAGCTGTGCAAAATAGTTTTTGTCTGTGCATAGACAGGTGTATGACAGGTGTATGAAGCCTCAGATCCAAAATATAGTGTGAATTTCAATTATTTTCGGCATTTTTATGCACCAAAAGCTTTCATAAGATGGGTCATATTTCAATGAATATATACAATTTGAGCCTTATACTTCACCATATGTTTGGGCAATGGCCAGAGACCAACTTCCCGCCAAAACTCATTTTCGGCAAAATAGCACCAAAGGGTGATTTTAGCAGATCCTTGGCCATATAACATATGCACTCACTCGTACGCACTCCCACACTTGTACTCACCATTACAGGCTCGTACTCACCTTTCCAGAGAGCGTTTGGTGCTGAACTGGTCAACTCCGACTGTGGTCCGGATTTTGAAATCAGGCAAATGTGGTGGAAAGCGGTAGCTTTGCATGGGAAGCAATATGGCCTGCCCCGACGGAGGGGTCGGAACACGCTTCGTCAACATTTTAGCTGAAGAAATAAAAAAATGGAACAATAGCCAACAACCTTCAGAGTGTGAATTTCTTTCACTGCTCTCGTTCTGCAACGTAACAAGTCTATTCGCAAAGGAAATGACATCCGGCCACTCCTCACAAGACGGATGGATATGTGGAAGAATGGTCACCTCTCTGAACTACTGCGTGAGGCTCAACGGTGTGATACTCAGCTGCTGACCAGTATGTGTCCTATGTCGCCACAGCAAATAGAGCGGATCTTCAACCGTCTTATGCTCGAAGGCAGGGTCAGATCTGCGGTGCGTCTAAACACAGATCGATGTGGTGGAGGTGTACTGGACCCCGGTGGTGAGGCTCATGGCAAGGCTGGCCCACTTGGTAGGACCGTGTACGATGTGCTGCAAGAGAAACACCCGGAGCAACAACCCGCCGATCCAAGAGCATTCCTTGGATGCGAGGATCTCCCCTGCTGGAGGATGTTCATATCACTGGTGCAATGATTGAATGACTCTTCGGCAGTGCCGGTCCCAGTGGGACCAACTCTGAGCAGTGGAGAACGTTCTTGCTATCCCACGGCAACGCCAGCGGTCGCCTGCGGGAAGCTGTGGCCGCCTCAACCCGTCGACGTGCAAATGGAATCGTGCCCTTGTGCAACATGCGAGCATTCCTTGCTCGGAGAGGCATTCCACTGGACAAGCTACCAGGAGTTAGGCCAATCGGAGTGGGGCAGCGCATTGAGGCAACGGCCATGGCCCTTGCTACGGGAATTGATGTCCAGGAGGTCTGTGGGGCTGACCAGCTATGCTCGGGTGCAAAAGATGGGATTGAGGCAGCAGTTCATGCTATGAGCGACGTTTTCACCGAGAATGACACCGAAGGACTCCTTCTTGTCGATGCAGCTAATGCGTTTAACTCGCTAAGCCGTCCCGCGGCCCTATGGAACTGTCGGGTGCTCTGGCCGAGGTGCGAAAGGTTTCTATTCAACGCCTACCGTGGGTACGCTGTGATCATCTTGAAAAAGGTTCCTGTATATCTGAGGTCCATACCCTTCTCAGCCGGGAAGGTACTACTCAGGGATGTCCCCTATGCTAATGTATGCCATTGGTCTGCACCCTCTGATTGAGAGTTTGAAGGAACCCAACCAGCACACCCAAAGCTGGTACGCTGATGATTCTTCTTGTGCGGGACGGTTGCGCAACATCTGGAAGTGGCTCGACCGCCTTATCTACAAGGGTGAAGCTTTCGGCTACCAAGTTGAGCCGACAAAATAGTATCATTTTTGTTTCTCCGCATCTCGTTCAGAAAGCTAATGATATCTTTGGGGATCTGAACATCCAAGTAGCCACATCCGCCCGTTTCCTTGGAAGCTGTATCGGTGAACCTGACGGAGTGAAATCGTTAGTCGAGACGTCATAATGGAGCAAATTGCCCCAGCCATCCTTGGGCGGGAGGTTCTTCCTCGGAAACACCAGCTTCTGAACCTGCCAGTCAAGTATGGTGGCTTGGCTTTCGCCAATCCTGTCCACACAGCACCCCAGGCTTACCAGAATTCGAGAAACGCAACTGACATCCTGCGCTACTCCATTCAATCTGGTAACTCCGTAAACGTAAATGATCACAGCGCTCACTGTCGCCGCATCACAAGCCAAATCAGCAGGGAACGAGATGTGATTTCCGCACCCTCTCCCCCATCGTACGGGGAAATGCCTCCGGTTGGCTAACGGTGGTGCCCCTCAAGTGCGAGGGGTATGATCTGTCGAGTACAGAATACCGCGATCAACTTGCCATCCGCTATGGTCGACAGCCGCTTGCCCTGCCAGCGCAATGTGATGGTTGCGGGAAGCCCTTCACTCTTCAGCATGGCCTTGACTGCCCGAAACGTTGACTTATCAAGCGAGGCCGCAATGATATGCGTGATAGCGATGCAAAGCAAGCTGATATGGCATTCGGTGGTGTTGTCGTCGAGCCGATTATGGTGCCGGAGGGAGATCGGACTAGGCAGCCTGCTCTTCGGGCAGATTGGCTTGCCCGGGGTGTGTGGGAGGATACAAGGGTGGCGTTGTTTGATAATCAAATCATTGATGCCAACGCACCCAGTTACTTCCATTCATCCTGGGAAGCTACTTCCAACCGCGCTGCTAACGCGAAGAAAAAGAAGTACCGTCAGGCCTCCGAGGACCTCCGTGGGTCGTTCACACCACTGGTTTGTTCCGCGGATGGGGTGCTACATCGCGAATACGCCAGCTATCAGAAGCGACTTGCTGGTCGCCTCGCCCTCAAGTGGGACAAGCCATTTTTCAATCATCATGGCTTGGGTGCGAGTTCGCAGCCAATTTGCAGTGATCCATGCGGTCGACCTCCGGCTCCGCGGGTCTAGAAGGCGCCTGACAGGCCTGTCGACGCAGGATGGTGCTGGGGTAGACATCGGCCGTTGAAAACTGAATTTCGTCTGTTTTACGTGGGATTTCTTGGAGTTTCCCAATGTATTGTACTTGAATAAAATTCTATTTTACCTTTCATGGTAATTCAATTTTTTTCACGTCTACATGACTTTATTTTACCCGTAAAAGAGGCCGTTAACCCCGAAAAAAAACTTTTACAGGCTCGCACTCACCTTTACAGACTCGTACCAAGAGTGCATAAACAAAAAGTTTATTGACTCTTGCTCGTACTCACCTTTACAGGCTCGCATTCACCTTTATAGGCTCGCATTCACCTTTACAGACTCGTACTCACCTTTACAGGCTCGTACTCACCCTTGTTCCTTTTTCTAACCTTTTCTTCCGTTCGCCTGGGTAGCTGGATTCGCGCTTTAGCACATTCATTTCCATAGCTACCCAGGCCCTTGATAATCTCTGGCTTGGACATTTTCTCTCTCCCTTTCCAACTGTTGTCGACTTGAGACTTTGACTATTGATCCTCGTCCTTTTGGGACCGAGGCTGTTCGCGTGTGTGATCTGTTGATCCCTAACATTGGTAGTCAGTCAGTAGCTCCTTTCCTGAAAAGTCAACAACACGGTAGTCTATTATATTAATTATTCATATCTTTTTGCATCTTTCCCTCGAGTGGTTCTATTGTTATTAGGTAATTGTCTGTTATAGTCACCACTATAAATAAAAATCCAATCCAATCCAATCCAAAACAAGTTTTCTTGGCACTCTGAAGGTGTTCCGCCCTTGGCCACCATAAAGCCTCCATTGTCATCTGGAGGGCAGTGAGCAGTTCCAAGCTCCTTGTTGAGCTGGTCTGGTTTGGCTGATTCCTGACTAGGTGAAGAAACTGGAGGTGTCCCAGTTTCAGGTGCTGAAGCTGTACTTCCTGCTTACTGGCTTGTACTCACTGTTGGTTGTAAATGTGCACTTACTGTGTCATCTAGTGCCCCCTGGGCCTGGCCCAGAGTGCCCTTCAGCGCGTTGGCTGCTGCATCAGCGTACGGACTGAGCCTGCTGGCCTGGTTGTGGGTGCAGAGTTTGGCGATATTTAGAAAAGCGATCCTGTCAGCTTTTCTATTATTGTGTTCACATGGCAAGAAAAACGACATCGCTATGCTACGTAAGTTTCTACGTAAGTTGCTCGGTATTTCACTTAGGCTACGTAAGTCTCTACGTAAGGTGCTCGGTATTAGATCTACCAACGGGTGGTAGCCGCGTGCTGTGCACGTGCACGGCAGCCGGCAGACATTGTGTTGCAGTGCAGTCCGTGTTCGGATGTGCATGCGCGAGGAACTTCCTTCTTTGGAACTGCTTCTTGTATGAGCTGTTTCGGATATTTCGTCTCCTGGCCTGGCTTATTTCGTTTCCGCGCTGCTGAGACCTCCTTTCGCGGAATATTACTCAATGACAGGTGAGTTGACCAGTTCCCTTTGATTCATTTGCTTGTGTTGACTCTTTCATTTACGAAAAGTGTGCTGATTTTGGGCGGAATGCAATAAATAATGGAAAAGCTGCCAGGATCTCCTTTCTAAATTTAGCTTTTCCGCTGCCGAGGCCTCCTTTTACGGAATACTCGATGACAGGTGATCTCTGAGTTGACCTGTTTCCTTCGATTCATTTGCTTATGCTCACCCTTTCATTTACGGAAACGTGTGCTGATTTTATTCGGATTTAGATCCATTTTTATCTCTTTGCCCTTGTCTACAGTGTGCGAAGAACGCGAGTTCACCTTCTTGACGGTAAGGCTCATGTTAGATGTGTTGTCGAAATACTCATATTCATTGTACATTGGTACGTTACAAGTAAGGCACTAGTCAGTGGCATACTATCGTTGGCAGTTCCCAATCTGGAGGGAAAGATTCAAGGAGCCATTGACCGAGTTTGCAAAAATAAATTCGCATACGGTATCAGGGAAAATCTCCATTGTGGAGAGGTTCAGTAAACTTGTTTGCTTCATACGAAACAAGCCAATGGGTGCAGTCTCGTCTCGTGAAGATCTCGTACTTGTGTGATTGGATTTGTTTACTCGGTCTGGGGCTGTTTGATTTATTATTTGTGAGTACCGCCGAGATTGCACTGCCCCAAATAAAGTTTCGTGCCGCGAAAGCAAGAATTACGATCTGCAATCTGTTTGTAGTACCTTCAAGAATGTGCTGTACATGTATCGTACTTTCTCTATTGCTGTTTCAGTTGCCGTCATGTTGCTAAAGAAACGTTCAGTAGAGAGGTTCTGCAAAACGAAAATTCGAACGAAGTTTCGCGACAGTCCTTGCTAAAGTGTGTACAAATTTTGGCACGATCTTTGCGTTCTGCACATTTTCGTAGTTTGCGCGGGCCAAGTGCACGTACGCCATGACCCGATCTCACGAAGTTTCCTACGACAGTTCATTTCGTGTTCCCTGCAAGTTTCGCGTCCAAAGTTCGTGCGAAGCTGAAGTTTCGCACTTCATGACGTAGAACGAAAGTTTGTACGCATTTTAGTTTTGCAGAACCTCGCTAGTGACTCATTTGTTTCATACGAGACTAGTCAATGAGTTGGTGTGGCTTAGAATCTTTCGCTGTAGAAGAAATCTATTCGTATGTCTATTGGAGAAATAATTGTATTCACTGGTTATATATATAAAATAGGTTAAGACAAACTCACAGAATGAATACCATCGGTCCCTCGGTGTTAGTCCTAAAGAGGTTCGACTGGATATCATTCATACTCACCAAAATATGTGTAAGATTTTATTATTTATGGAGTGCCTTGTTTATCTCTCAGTACCACCAAGCATAGCCTTGCCCCTTTTATCCTCAGGATCAGTGTAGTTGTTGGAACGAGGTGTTGGACTCAGCAATGTATTTGTTTACATTTTAATACATGTTTATTGTTCCTCCTTTGCTGTGTTGTTTTAGACAATCGTGGACTAACAGTTTGAAGTCATTGAACTACTTCCAAAAGTTGTATCGACATCAACAGGATTACGATTTCAGTGCAATATGATGCAGGATGACCTTATCACGATAACCCATGATTATAAACCATTATAAACACAGAATCAACCAAAACATCTGCGACACGCACCTGGTTACATTTCTCAAATAAATCTGATCGAGGGTGGGGAAATCTGAAATATCTGAAAGGCAAGACAATTTTATGACAGAGTCATGAAATTCTGCAACAGCAACATGCACAGAATGACCTCCGTATAAAAAAAGGTATCACCACGGTCCATCACTACTCACATGTTTCCCCGCAGAAGAACATGCTAGCCTAGTGCCATTTTCTGCAAGAAAAGACTTGCACCTCAATGCGTATAATACGGTATTGATATGATCAAGAGTACATAACCCCCCCCCCAGAGTGTGCAACTCCACTATGGGTGCTGTCCCGACAGAATTTCAAGTTGACGTCATTTTGATGATGCAATGCGCACTGTACACGGATTATCAGACGAATCCGGAACCTGTGGTTGACCGAAGCCGATCGATCCTGTACAAATTATTGCAAAGAATAACGTGTGATGCGTTGACACCCGTACACATGTTGTAAATCACTGGTGCAAGGAGCATTGCGTCATAAATAATGACGTCAACTTGAAATTCTGTCGGGACAGCAGGGTATGTGGGAGTTGCACACTCTGGGGGTAAATGTACTCTTGGTATGATGTGAAGGCCATCATTTACATATTGATATAGGGCATTCCATTGATTGGTGACAGAAAAAACAAAAGAAATTATAGCAATAAAAACTGCTTTATGGCAGTTTTCTAAAAAAGGTTATTGTGTTCTAGTCTATGGACCCCGTCTAAAAAGTAAGAAATTAACGAAATGTGATAGCCGAAAATTAAAATTTCACACAAAACCTCACAATAATCACACACAGAATGAAAAGCTACATGTAGAAGACCTTTTCCCCTCGTGATCCTCTTTCCTATGCATACATGACATGCATGTTGCCAATTGTTGGTGCAGTACAAGTTTAGTGTTGAAAGCAGCATTTCAACTGTTGTGATTATTGTGAGGTTTTGTGTGAAATTTTAATTTTCGGCTATCACATTTCGTTAATTTCTTACTTTTTAGACGGGGTCCATAGACTAGAACACAATAACCTTTTTTAGAAAACTGCCATAAAGCAGTTTTTATTGCTATAATGAGTACTGGAGCCACACTTGTAGCACTTGGGAACTTGACCCCTGTGCCAAATGCACAGTTACACTTCGGAGCTCCGGCTTCGAATGTGACAGTGTGTGTTTGGCCTAATTCGCTCCTAAAACCATAGCAATTCAAAGAAAATTTTCAAACTCCGCCACCATATTACTCCCGAACTCCAGACCTTCTTTGGCCTTTTTCTTTGCTCCACATGGTGGACGTTTCTTCTTCGATTTATTTTTGAGTTATTGCAGTCTGCAGTCCGATTTGTGGCGTGCCCCTTTCCGGTGACATGGATGGGGTTATGGATGATGGTACCCTGGAAAGTTCCAGTGGTGACCAGGTTCCGAGCGGCTCTGGGGCCAGTTCAGCGAGATCTGGGTCACTCAGGGCGTCTGCTCCTGAAAATTTGGCTTCTGAGGATCAGCGAGATCTTCTTGCCGCCGGGCCTCCGGCTCAGGCATTGGAGCCTTCTGTCAGTTCGGAAGATCAGCGAGATCTTACCCTGACTATGACTAAGCCTCAGGCTTTTGATCCACGTGCCGAGGTGGACACATCCGGCAAGTACCTTATACGAGCTCCGTCTGTCATCACAGACTACATAGAAACTCATTTCCGTCGTGCCCTGACGGACGAAGAGCGAAAGTCTATGCTCACGTTGCATCCGCGTCCTGCCACGGAAGCATTGATTGCCCCCAAGATCGATGAGTCGGTAAAGAGCTGGATAGGGCACCAGCTGCCTAAAGTTGCTGATGGGAGACTTTCTTTGGTGCAGCAAGCATTGCATGCAACGGTGGGCCCACTGACGTGCACCTGGGCTTCACTACTGGACACTGACCATGACACTGTCGAGGTGGCAGACGTAATGAACATTGTACAGCGTACACTCGTTCTGATGGGCAATGTCAATGCCTTGCTCACCCAGGCACGGCAGCAGACGGTCTTGGAGGCTGGTGGCAAAAAGGTAGCCACATTAATGAAGGATGAGATGCCTGAGAAAGGCAAGTGCTTGTTTGGAGACAAGTTCACGGCGACTTTGACCGAGAAGGTCAAGGCGTCAACAGCTTTGCGGGATGCGGTTCGCCTAACTAAGCCCGCTAGTGCAGCCCCGGCAAGAGCCTTTTCGTTCCAGGGGGTTCGGCGCCCAACGGGGCCGGGCCCCATTCTCACTTCAGTCGCGCTATCGCGACAGCAACCGGTCCGGGCCACCCCACAGTTCCGGCAGGGGTTATCCAGATCACGGCCGCCGATTCCGGCCTTACCCACCACGGTCCCAGCCGCAGCAGCAGCAGCATTCCGGCCCGCCTCCGCAGCGGAGATCAAACCCGTCGGCTTAGCAGCCCGGGGTTGTCCTGCAGATCAGCGAGAAGTTCCTGCGATAGTGCAGAATGCGCAGCTGAATCTGCACAGCCTACCGGATTCCTCTCCGGCAGGCCGAATTTGTCATGCATTGCACAATTGGAAATTAATCACACAGGACCCGTGGGTCCTAGCAGCAGTGGAAGGCTATCGACTATCAATGAGCAGCCAGCCACACCAGGATCGGTTGCCACAGCCATACCATCTGGCACCAGCAGAGCAAACAGGATTAGACGAGCAATTCCAGAAGATGCTGTCTCTAAGAGCCATAAAGAGAGCACCGCAAGAGCCAGGGATGGAGTATCTGAGCCAGCACTTTGTCATCCCAAAGTCCGACGGTCGTTGGCGGGCTGTATTCAATCTGAAAGCCCTCAACCAGCATGTATGGACAGAGCATTTCAAGATGGAGTCACTCCATCATGCCGCCGATCTTCTCCAGCAAGGTTACTTCATGTGCAAGCTGGACCTCAAGGATGCGTTCCATTCTGTCCGCATCCACCCGTACAGCCTAAGATGGCTCCGTTTTCGCTGGCGGGAAGAGACATGGCAATGCCGATGCTTGCCGTTCGGGCTCTCGGATGCCCCCCGCACTTTCACCAAGATCCTGGCACCGGTGGCAGCATTTCTCAGATCTCTGGGAATCCTCCTAGTGGTGTATCTGGACGACTGGTTGTTCATAGCTGCCACAGCAGCGGCAGCCAAGCAATCGGTGAACGCAGCAGCATTTCTGTTGGAGCACCTGGGCTTCATCATCTCCAGGGACAAATCGATCCTGACGCCAGTGCAATCTCTGGAGTTCCTCGGCATAACAGTCAACTCGCTGTCCATGGAGTTTCATCTTCCAGATCGGAAGTACGAGGGCATACGCAAGGACTGTCGCCAAATGCTGAACAAAGGCACTGCCAGCCTCTCGGCATTACGGCATTTGCTAGGGAAAATGCAAGACGTGACAAAGGCGGTACCACTAGCGCAAGCGAGGTCCCGGATGTTGCAGTTTGTTCAGAACCAGATAACGGACGAACAGGAGATCATTGCCTTACTGGACGATGCCCAAGACGACCTCTCATGGTGGATTCACCTGACTCCAGCACAACGGTGCAGGCCAGTTCAGATCGCACCGCCCTCCCTGACTCTGACCACCGACGCATCCAACCATGGTTGGGGTGCGACGTGCAACGGCCAAGTCACAGGCGGCCCTTGGACAATCCACGACGATCGGCACATCAACTGGAAAGAGTTGAAAGCGGTCTTTCTGGGGCTGAAGACGCTGTGTCCCGACCTGACAGAACTAACGCTCCGTCTGGAGATCGACAACACCACGGCCGTAGCGTATATCAATCGGCAAGGGGGCACACACTCGTTCCTGGTGTGCCAGTTGGCGAGGGAGATCTGGGATTGGGCGTATGCTCGTCGGCTGTTCCTGGTTGCAGTGCATGTGCCGGGTGCCAGCAACACGACCGCAGATTACCTCTCCCGTCATCTACTGGTGGACAGCAGCGATTGGAAGCTGGACAGCGACCTGTTTCACTTGATTGTGACGCACGAGGGTCCACTTCTCTGCGATATGTTCGCATCGAGACACAACAGCCAACTTCCCCAGTATGTCAGCTGGTATCCGGACCCGGACGCAGTAGCAGTGGATGTGCTTTCGCTGCCCAGCCACATGTGGGAGGACAGCTATCTCTTTCCCCCGATAGCATTAGTCAGCCGTTGTCTCCAGTTCATGCAGTACCACCCAATTGCCAATGCCGTACTAGTAGCACCAGCATGGAAGGGTCAGGCGTATTATCCTCAGCTGTTGTCCATGTTACGGAGCCACCCGTGGCGGCTGCCGGAGATACAGGATCCCGTGTTGGGTCCATTCGGCGAATCACATCCGATGGAAGCCAACCGGCTGCAACTAGCCGTCTGGCCACTATCCGGGAGGCCGCACGAAGTCGCGGCCTTTCAGCACACGCTTCCCGTCTATGGGTTTCATCGTGGCGCTCATCAACCCAGTCCAGCTACGAGTCGGCCTGGAACATCTGGATTCGCTGGTGTCAGCGGGAATCGCTTGATCCCTTGGAAGCTGATGAAGTGCGGGTAGCCAACTTTCTAGCTTCCCAATTCGAGAGCGGCAAGCAGTACCGAACACTGAATGTCTATCGTTCAGCACTTTCGTCCACGTTACCGGTACGTGCAGATGAGTTGCCCATTGGCCAGTCCCCTACAGTTCGGCGCGTCATGGCCGGTGTCTATAACGAGCGCCCTCCGCAACCGCGCTACAGTGAGACCTGGTGTGTTGCATCTGTCCTGCAATACCTTGCCAGTCTTGATAATCAATCTGTCTCACTTGGCCAGCTGTCTGAGAAGCTGGTGATGCTCATCGCCCTGGCCAGAGCCCCAAGAGTCTCGACGTTGCATGCACTCTCTATACAGAGTATGCGTAGGAAGCCGGATGGCGTGCAGTTCATCTTGACACGCCCCACTAAGACCCCAAGGGTAGGCTCTGCACCAAAAGAGTTTGTGCTGCCTCGGTTTGCACAGGCGTCTACACTCTGCCCAGTGGTCTGTCTGGATGAGTATTTGTCCCGCACTATTTCTTTGCGGTCTGCTGCTGACACTGGGCTCTTTGTATCAACTCGCCCTCCTCATCAGGTTGTCAGCTCTGCTACGCTTGCTCGCTGGCTAAAGACCGTGCTCAAGGCAGCTGGCATCTCGAGCACATTTACAGCGCATTCAACTCGTGGTGCTTCCACAACGGCGGCTACCGTGGCTGGTGTCACGATGGCTGAGGTACTCGCCGCAGCTGATTGGAGTGGTCAGCATACTTTCATTGAGCACTATTATCGTCCCAGTTCACAGCTGTTCACGGATGCTGTCCTCTCGTCTGGCAATGAGATAACCTCTCATCATGACTCTCGTCAATCATGACTCTGTTCACTCTAGCTCTCTCTCTGGCTCACTTTCGTGCAATATTTGCTCTGCGGACAACTTTGGCTCAGTTGTCGCGCTTTCCTCTGCTTTGGTCTTTATGCAAGTTTGGACCATTCCTGGTATGACCCGTTCTGTTTTCCATTAGGGTCCTGTGCAGTTACTAGTATATAAATATAGCACTGTCTTGTAGACTTGTTGTCTGTTGTACCTAATGGCCAACGCAGGCTGGGTTCCATCAGGCTTGTGCTCTGGGTATATCACTTTGAACATCACACTGTCACATTCGAAGCTGGAGCTTCGAAGTGTAATTGAAGATTCCGCAAGGACTGCTTGCAGTCTGATGTGGAATCTGAGTTACACGAGGAGTGGAGGCAGAGAATGTGACAGTGTGTTCCCTCCCAGTTGTCAGTGATGTCTGTGAATAGACTTATGCCCTCCCACACTGTCACATACATGTAAGTCAAGAGCTCCGAAAAAGGCCAAAGAAGGTCTGGAGTTCGGGAGTAATATGGTGGCGGAGTTTGAACATTTTCTTTGAATTGCTATGGTTTTAGGAGCGAATTAGGCCAAACACACACTGTCACATTCTCTGCCTCCACTCCTCGTGTAACTCAGATTCCACATCAGACTGCAAGCAGTCCTTGCGGAATCTTCAATTTCTGACGGGACTCGGCAGGCAACATGATGGTGGAGGGTACGATAGCTGTGGGTACTAAGTTCATGAATATAGTACCAGTTGTGAAGGTGCAGCCTTCCACAGCCTTTGTTTCCCGCTTCGGAACACCAATGACGGATGCAAATGTCTCCATCGCGGACGTAATGGTCGACAGTGGGGTGTCATCCGCCACACCAAATATATGCACGGACACAACTGCCCCATCACCAACTACTAATACTAACTGTTTTCCTTCAAATTCTAACCCTCCGGACAACACTTCGTCCCTAACAGCAGTGCAGGAAACCAAAATCTACAGAATCCGCGCCTTCCACTCAGATCCACCTGCTTGATATCATCAGGTCTTACACCACCTGACAGAAGAAGTCTGAAGAAAAAGGCATGATCCTTCGAGCACCATCCTTCATTCAACTGAATGGAACAGATTCTAGACATTTTTATAACAATTCTACACGCACTTCAGCCACTTTCTGCAGAAAAAGATATCACTATCGGAGCTCAAAAGTTTCCTTCCACTCCCCACGCGTATAGAAGTGGGCATCACATAACCTCCACCACAGAAAAAACTAAACAGAAAAGTCCTTTTAAAAAAGTAACTGATCTTTTCCTTTGATGAACTGTGCTAGGTAGCATAATACTGAGTAACTATGTTCAGTGACTCCACCGAGAATGTCATCCTGAGGGACCAGTGCGTGTGATCCTAAGAGATGTGTGCCTGTGCAGGCAAGCCCGTTTTTTAGCACAAGTTTGCCTCCAAGAGCATGTGCAAAATCAGTTGTACGCTTATGTACAGTTGTGCGCATGCGCTTGCGCTTATGGAAGTGCGTGCTTGCGTGCATGAGCATGTGTATGACTACTATACTATGCGCACACCATGGTGAGCACATGTGCGCGCGCGTCTGTTTTGGTGCAGGGGGATATTTTGCACAAATTTCATAATGGTAATCAATTAGATCAGAGATCTGTTTCTGTTATGCCCCCATAAAACACTACGGTAAGGCAAACCGCACTCAATGTCCTATTGTGCTGCTGCTGCTGCTGCTGCTGCTGCTGTTGCTGCTGGAATGCAGTGCATACTTGATGGTGCATAGCTTTGTGAAATACAAAAGCAGGTCTTAGCTTTAATAAAAGTTATAAAGCAAAATGTGAGAATATATTTCACCACAATACCCCTTTTTGGGGGGGGGGGATTCGGTCCCGCATAACGTCATGGCGCGTCCCCCGAAAGTACAATGTCAATCTAAGATGTCTCAAGAACGCTTGGTCGGCAGTAAATTGGACCTTCACTCAATTAATTCTTTGAACGAATACAATGGAATGTACAAGAAATCATTTTTGACATAACAAAACAAATTACACTAAAAAACATGATACAAAGACGAGGAGACTTTGAAATAATCGTGGCAGTACCTTTTCAAAAGCTGTTGGATAACGCTAAAACAGACTTCTAGTTAGTGAAGAAAAGTTTGATGAACGCTGGAACCATACATATTTTTAATAATATTTTTCATCGTGTAGAAAAGTAGGGCTACAGAAACTTTGGTGGCAATTAATGCATTCGGTGGGTATGAATACAACACTGACATCCGTATTCGTGTATAACGCTTTGGCATGTTTAGTGATCTGCACGCTTCGTGAGGAAGAGACAATTACCAACAGGGTTGGATTCAATTTTAGATTTGGATGAAGTCTTGAAGAGGTCCTTGCGACTGTCATGTGACCACAATGCCTGACTTCTAGTACTGGGTATGTGAATTGCTACTACTCCTTTTTTGGCATGATACAAGCTTCTCTTCCGGGCACAAATTACCGCAATCGATTAAAATGCAATAAAACAAAACATACACTGGAAAAGAAATCAGAAAATGCATGAGTAAAATAAAGATTTTCGAACACAAACTGAAAATACATCAAATGATTTTTTTATAATAATTGTTATTGGCTACTACTTTCCTTGCGGTCAATATATCTGGTGCAAATCGTTCTGGTGATTTCGGCTACAGTAGTGGCTGAGGATACTGTTCTTTTTGTCATTTTGTCACATTTTGCAATATGCCTTCATGTTAATGTCACTGTTTGTGTTGTAACACTTGATACTTTAATCTCTCACCGATATCCACTCTTAGTGCCTGATTGCTTGACGCTTGCTGCTCATTCCGTCTTGTACTCCGTCCCAAAGAAGGTTATCGCAGAAAGCAAATGGCGTCTGGTCGACCAACGGAAATTCAACTAGTTCTCCTCAGGTATTCAGACAGTCGGGTTCTCAGTCACACGATAAGTAACAGATCTTGGTCGGCGCTGAACCGTGCAAGGTAGCAATATAACTATGTGCACCGACTCCACAGAGAATCTCATCTTCCCGTCATCATTTGGATTCCACACTAGTGAAAAATTGGAGAACCAGTTAAAGGCCAGTTCATGTCCATGATCAAGAAAGAATGCCTTGAAGTCGACCCGCAGAACTGTATAATCAGTCTCCTCATGGCTTTCTCCCGTTGCATACGTGAAGGTGTCCATTTCTGTTAAAAATTCGCTCATCGTAACGTCCCAGATGAACTTGAGTCTATCTTCCAGAATAAATGTACGATCTAAGTAGAATAAGTCAGGAGTGTGAATCTGAGTAACAATGGATGGATTTGCCGTAAACAGTGGCGGACCCCATTCGTAAGGAATGGCTGATTCCTGACGTCCATTCATGCTGAAGTCGCCATCAATGGAGTCGTTGATAAAAAAATTATCAATGCCATCAAGTATTGTCTCACCTACAAAGTGAGGATCTGGATGCTCCATTTGTTATATGCTACTTGAACGGCAGCCAAATCGAAATTCAGACGTGGTATCCAGAATCGATCATTCCACAGAATCTGCACAGGAAATCTCTTTCATCACAATCCAACAAACAGATCCCTGTTGCTTATTTGCCTCACGTTTTATAAGAGATTAGCCGCAAGTTCACGCCTTATCTCGCAGAATAGTTGAGTCAAACATTTTCACCCTTGCGAAGAGTCTTTAATGAGGCACTGAAAATGGCGCTGAGGTCACTTTTTGTCATCAAACACTCGCCGAAAATACATGGCCATGCTCTTTGAACTGTTTTGCTAATACTTGCTCATGATCGACTTTGGAAATAGATGATTCTCGGGAAAACCAAGTCAAAATCGTAACTGGGCACTGATTTGGCCGCTTACTTACGGTGTAAAAAAAAGAAAAGTTTGTTTGCACGTCCGCGTTACCACCGGCTATACAATTCCGTTGAGAAACACAACCAGCTGAGGAAGTTTCGCATGTGCCAGGCCACCACCGTGCCTGTAATACCAGGGTGGCAGATGCAGCGCCTAACGGCGAGGGTGAGGTGTATTCAAATAGAATTAACCATCTGTTCAAGAACAAGTAATAATCCAGTGCTATCGTTCTGAATCCCACGTTTGTTATAATAATTTTTGCTTCCGTGCATTGTTTACCGACGAGAGAGATCCGGACGGTTTTAGCAAAATGGAAGCTAGTATGAACGCTGTAACCGTTACACCTTCTTCTGCCTTCCTATCACTGCACACCTATGTACGCGCCTATCACTGCACAGCTTGTGCGCGCCTATCAGTTGCACACCTTGTGCAACTTCTAGCACTTACTGTTCAAGGCTAACCTTGGCACCTGTTATTCTACTTACTGTATGATACTGCTTTTTACTATTAAAGAGACGATTATTCCTCAGCTGACTCAGTGAGACGTTTACATTGGTAGCAAAGAGGATGGTTTTCGATGGTTATCTTCAGTTTGCACTGGTTCCTTCTGACGCCTGCTGTCTTATCGTTCCTGGTACTCAGTTTACTGGTTTTCGCCGCTATTCGAGAGCTGCTGCGAGTTGCTAGGCCATAAGCCAACGATCCAAAGCTAACAACAGTACCAGTGACTCCTTGGGAGGGTATCGGAGCCGCGGTCAACCAGAATCGGCCTACCTCGAGACGTCGGCCTTGTACGAAGGAGCCTCAAGTGTTCGGTGGCTGGGCAAACCGGTTCAAGGAGTGTTCTTTCGCTATCAAATTGGCTCTCAAGTCCCTGGAATTAGGCAGTTCGGATAGAGAAATGAACTTTGCCGCTAGTTTCCTTGTAGGCAACGCTCGCATTTGGCTCTTCTCTTCCCTGGAAGCTGAAACTTTTCTTGAGTGGCCGTCACTAAGAGATGCGGTTGCTAAGATATACGGTCCAAGCCTTCAGGTTCCTGAGTTGGACGAGCACTCAAGAGCGCTGCTGTTCACCAACAGGCTGTACGGCGATGTCCGAGAACAGGTACTTCGTGACCATCCGAAAACCTTGTCGGCGGCCATACAGCCAGGTCTAACCTGCGTCGCTGTTAGTTCCGTACTCGACACCATGCGTCACCCAGTTACCCAGAGTGACCCAGTTGCCCAGTTGCCCAGTTACCCAGAGTTACCCAGTTACCCAGAATTACCCAGTTACCTAGAGTTACCCAGTTACCCAGAATTACCTAGATTTACCCAGAGCCTCCCAGTTGCCCAGTCAGCTAATGGGTCTCATCTCACCCAGTCAGGTAATGACAATGCATATCGCCTAACGTGCCGACAACCTTACACTGCCACCCTGTATTCAATGTGACCGCGCTGAAACCATACGAAGCGGACGCAATTCATGGGCGCCGCCAACCGCCTGAGCCGCCTACAACTGATTTGGACGGCCCCACAGGGTTTAATGGGGGGGGGGGAATATTGGATCACCGAGTATGCAAAGGCACACCCAAGTTTTGATTAAGCGGAATTTTCTCAAGGACGAGTCCGGAGGAAACATTGCTCCACTTGTGTTCTTAAAATTAAGTATTTCATTCTATTGTGTTGTGCACAATGGAGAGGAGGGGGATGGTGTAACCGTTACACCTTCTTCTGCCTTCCTATCACTGCACACCTATGTACGCGCCTCTCACTGCACACCTATGTACTCGCCTATCACTGCACACCTATGTACTCGCCTATCACTGCATACCTATGTACGCGCCTATCACTGCACACCTATGTACGCACCTATCACTGCACACCTATGTACGCGCCTATCACTGCACACCTATGTACGCGCCTATCACTGCACACCTATGTACGCGCCTATCACTGCACACCTATGTATGTACGCGCCTATCACTGCACAGCTTGTGCGCGCCTATCAGTTGCACACCTTGTGCAACCTCTAGCACTTACTGTTCACGGCTAAACTTGGCACCTGTTATTCTACTTACTGTATAAAAACTGTTTCTTACTAATAAAGAGACGATTATTCCTCAACTGACTAAGTGAGACGTTTACAAACGCGGCAGTCAGTTTCTAGGTGAACGATGATTAGCCATTCCATATGCGTGAGACACTTCCCACCGACGGCCATAGCAGAAGTGTTTACAAAGACAAATAACGCAACAGACCCTCCAAGACTTTGTTTGAAGCATGACCAGCAAAAGTTGACAGCATTCGCTAGGCATCAGCATTCTAAACCTGGGCAACTCATCTGAGAATTTATCGCAAATTATAGTAACTAATGAGGCTGGAATATATGCCTCGTTGTTCCATGCCACGGCGATTTTACGAATTACAAATGATTTTATACTAGATCCATTTCTGCTATGATAGCTGCCAGATATCTTCTTCTACGTAAAAATCCCGCAGCGATTTTACACCAATTCTTATAAAGTTATATTAATCAGAACCATTCCATTTTATTCAGTACACAATCTGTGATATTTAATATGCTTAGGCCTGGGCGAACAATGCTAGCATTATAAGTAGCATTATAGTGTGCGATTTGCAACGAGCATTATGCTAGCATTTTAACACTACATTTCCACAAAAGTATAGAAGTTTTGGCCACTACCAAAAATGGACCGTTACATGCCTTGTACATACAACAGCATAACCTGCATAGGATTGTCCAAAACTAAGCCATTTTCAATGCATACTATTGCGATTTTGCTGGCATTATGGAGCAATAGCAGCATAAAATTTTCATTATGATCAGGATTTTCTAGCATTTTCCATGCTGTCTACATAGAACTACGAAACGTGCACAATACTGCCCAAACCAAGCCATTTTTCCATACTTACCACTGATGAATTACCGGAATTACAGAGGAACAGCAGCATTATAAGTAGCTGTTGTGAACCCTCTGAGACTCTAAAGTGTCATGAACGAACGACCACACGGCCCGAGGACAGCTATTCACTCTTTACAGTATATTTCACCTCGATCGCCTGATAACAATGAATAACTAGCACTAAAACCATCAGGTAGTTATAGCGTGAAAATGACAGCGTATATAAGAAAAGCATACACATACAACATACAACTACAGCGCACACAGCAAACCACACATAGCGCATGTAGCGTATGCCACGTCGTAAACATCAGCGGAACGGCGGAGTCGGGATACAACTGCATTGGAACGAACACAATGTCACAAGCGAGAAGTCCTTTCCCTCTCGAAAACTTGTTGTTTCGCAACATTCTCCCCACCAAAGGACTTCTCACTGCCGTACAACTCACAAATCAAAAACGACCCGGGCGCTGACTACACGCCCAGAACGATCCATTCGCTGCTTTGGCGGTGGCCAAGGTTAAATATTACGAGTGCTCACCATTTCTGCCAACTGAGCAATGGTCTGCGGGCTTGCAAACTTCAGATCAAGCTTTAACGTTGGCTTTACGAAAGTACATACTGGAATGACTGCGGAGCTTCCCAGGATCGTGATGGAGAACTTGTCCATAGGCTGTTGGGTTGATTCCGCACCGAACGGCTTCACCTCAACAGTCTCAACACCAACGTGCCCTGCATCGATTGCGGACACCAATTCTGCAGTCACAAATGACACCTTAGCACCCGAGTCCAGCAATACGTGAAGCTTGCCCCTGTGGGATGTCACACACGTTATGGTCACCGGTCCACCGGTCATACATCCGATTTCCGTGTTCCACACAGTCTCGCCGCTCACCTCTTCCGTGCTAACCTGTACCGCCCTTCTCATTTCCTTAGCTTCTACGCCTTGCGCTTCTACGTCTTGCGCTTCTACGTCTTGCGCCTGTACGTCTTGCGCCTGTACGTCTTGCGCCTCCACGTCTTGCACCTATACGTCTTGCACCTCTACGTCTTGCGCCTCTACGTCTTGCGCCTCTACGTCGTGCGCATTTACGTCTTGCGCCTCGACGTCGTTCGGCCGAGACTCCAGCTGCTTCTGAGCGTCTCCGACCCATTTCGCCATGAACTGCACCGATGCAGAGGGCTTTGGATCCGATCCCCCCACTGGGTTCAAAGACGAGACTCCTCTGACCGTTGCTTGTCTGGAAGCAAAGTCTTCCACGCCTTGTCCGGCGTCCTTCCGGGCAAGGCAAGCAAACATCGCTTTGCTTCCCCATATGTACTGACGGCGATGCGCTCGCTTATCTTCTTGAGCTTTTTTTAGACAAAAAAACGTCTTGCTCGTATCGGTGTCGAAGATGTTGAAGCGCGGCATGAGTCCCGATTTCTTTTGTGAATATCCCTCCTGAAAGCATGGAAAACTGTGACAACTCACGCCCACAGCGCAGGTACCTGTACGTATGGTTTACACAAACACACGTCTTGCTCGTATCGGTGTCGAAGATGTTGAAGCGCGGCATGAGTCCCGATTTGTTTCGTGACCAAATAGCTTCTTTGACTTGCGTCTATGCGATGCAGTATATTCTTCCCGTGTGACGAAAACGATATGGACACGGACTCATTTTCCAGGCCATGACTTGGCAACGCCTTCAATCCGTGTGACTTCGGCGACATTTTGAGAAAAGCAGAGGCCTGTGGAAGCTGATAGAAGACATCGCCTTTCCTAAATTCAAATAAATTGACCATAGTGAAATACTAAAATTATTCTCAACAAGAAGTCGATCGATCGATGTGCAGATATTCAACACGAACAAGTAGCTACAGCGCTATGACTTCTACTCACTCACACCGTGTCAGTGTTGCGTGCATGTTCACACGCTGTGAGCGAGTCAAGTGTCAGTCAGTCGGCAGGAAGCGCGAACTCCTACAACAACATTCAACAAGTCGTTTGGGACAGACACGTTCTTTGACTTGACTCGCCAATTTAACGAAGGAAAAAGGTTGAGTTGAAGATAGGTGGGGATTTTAAACTTGCTAAACAGCGCATTTACCGCCATCGAACTCATCTGGCACATAGAATCAAGCCCTATATAACTACTCGTCTTTATTCATTATATTTCATCATTGTCTCTGACGAATCCTCAATGGTAGAAACGCGTAAGATTAAATGGATCCTAATTGATTTTATAGACTTGACCTTGGTATGCGTGTGTTTGCTGTGTCGGAGTACCTTACATCCTACCACCCAGTGCTCTTCAATGGAGTGACTGTTCCTGAAGAGAAGGAAAATTAAACTCCTGGGCATAGCATTCGACTCGCAACTGTCCTACTCATAGCTCCGGTCCTTGGCCTAAAAGGCTTCCCAACGCCTACACTTCCTCAGAATGGTTGCACCCCTGTTGGACTCTAGCGGCCGCACGGCAGTCTACAAAGGCTTCGTGCGGCCAACAATGGAAAACTGCTGCCTGGTGTGGATGGGTTAGTGCTCATCCAGGCTGGACAAAATCCAGCACAAGGCACTGAAGGTGATTGGCCCAGGCGCCTAGCTCCTCAGCCTGAAACACCGCCGACTGGTTGCTGCGCTTTCGTTCAGGTTCAAGCTGTCCTACCTTCCAACAACAAGCCCCCTGAAGCCCATCCTACCACCTCCAGCCAACCCCCACCTACTGGATGGTCGATTCACTAGGTTAGCAACGGAGACTGCCCATTGCCACCCGCTCCAGCTCAAGTCGACGCTACCCGTGCGTATTCGTAGCAGCCTCCAGGATTCCTACCCAGGCGGCATGATTCCCTTGTGGAACAGTCTAACAGTGACCATTCTACCAGCGCGGCCGCAATCAAAACAGCTCCAATCCTTCAAGGAAAATGCAACAAGTATCTCCTGTACCTGAACTCGGAAGCAGCCAACGACGCCCTACAAAACGGCTTAGACTAGCGGCTCACTAGCATCCTCCCTCCCCTCCGACTTACCACAATGTGACGTCATGTTTCACTCTGCTCCTCTCACGACCTTCTACCCATTGTCCTCGTTCCTCACTAATATTCATTTCCCCTCTTCCACCCCTCCTCATGGTTTTACTGTATTATGGTGCGCTTTGTCTGCGTACATGCCGAGACCTTTGAGGTCGGCAGAGCAGCCTTGCCCCGCCACCAACTTTACGCACATATTCGGGAATATAGTGGACGTTCGTATAATAATATAAATAATTTGAACTCACCACTTCATTGTCAGCAGACAGCATTCATAACCACAAGGCCAAAAGGCAAAAATTAATCGTGACATTTTGATGGAAATCGCGTCTGGCTTCCTGTACAAAGTCTAAACCATGGGAAAATGCCAGAATCTTGGCCGAAATACGTAACTCCTTAACGACTGGTCCAATTGTTCCGACACCTTCACAGGACAACTTGCCATGCCCAAACTAGCCTGTCTATGAACGTTGTTTTCCGATTTAACAAAGGCTGTACTCACACTACTTGAAAAGTTGGCGCGACTTTCGCGTTAAAAACTAGAGAAAAGTATTTGAAAAAGCCTTTCAAAGCACATTGCACTCCAGTGACGACTTGAAATATGTTTGACAGCAAATTATCATGGAGAAACATGATGTCATGTGGTAGTTTTGCAAATCCCGAGGCACGTTCGTAATTATTAGTTACGCAGTTCATGAGAAAAAAGAAACAGTTTTTTCTTGCTTGGACCATGGAGTTCGTTCGCCAAGCCTAGAGAAGAAGTAGCACATCGCCGACGTCGACGCAGGTACTTTAGTTGAAGCATCACAAGCAAAGAGTGACATCAATCGCTAGGCGTCAGCGTTCCAAACTTGAGCTATTAATGTAAGTATTTATCACAACTACTGAAGTAGCAGCAACCAATGAGGATGAGGAGATGCCTTGTTTTCTCATACCTTGCCGAATGTATGAACTGCAGATACCCTTATTTTGAGTCCCAATAGCTGCCAAATAGCTTCTACTACAAGAACAACCCGCAACGATGTGGCTCACATTCATACTAAGCTTCCACTTTCTCAAGTTCACATTGTATGGATCTAGAGTAGCAAGCATTATTATATATTATATTTATTACAACATCTCAAGACTCGGTGGAAACACCGGCCAATGTTAAAGAGAGTGGGTGATTGCCAACCACAGCGTTAAATGTAATCATTTTTTTACGCCTCCAACATTGTCCATAGCCTTTTTACAAAGCAATTGGGTCCCTTCCTCAAAAAGATATCACGGTGTATTGTGCTAATTCCTTTTGTTTGTGTGTTCCATTTTGTCATATTCGATTACAGATCTGAGAGGCTCGACACGTGAGAGATCACCTGTAAGTTACTCACATTTCCATTCTCAATCAAAATGGGCAATATATTTCTGTTTCCCGTCAGGCACAGACCGTGCATGTAAATTGCACTGCGATATTGGGCTAGCCGCCAAGCAACAGCATAGCCCAGGAACATTTTGGACATGCTTATGGAATGAAAGAAAACACCGAACAGTCGCTAGGGCGCATGTTGGATATTGCTCGAACACCTGGTGGATTATGCCCGAAAAAGCTTTGAATTTGGCAGAACACCACAACGCTTTTCATAGGCACCTCATTGACTTCTCTGATATTATTTCTTTATCCACATCCCAATAGGCAAACATGCATGAAATAAATATATTACTAAATGTATCATCTACGCAAGCATCTACGTAAGAATTACCGCCAGCCAATAAGGATATGCGTCAATAAGTATTGAACGTTTTCGTTCCCTTCTTTTCCCCGTACTAGAGGGAATGATGGAAATACGCTTAGAGACTACAGCTAAAAGAAGTTCACAGATTAATCACTCCAATAATGTTTAGAAGTGACACGAAAATATGGAAGTGAAGAGTTAAGAAATCAGCTTGCAAGTGATTTATCTCTGAAAATCTTGTCTATATAGTTGTAGTGTCTTAGCGTATTTCCATCATTCCTGTAGTATTTTGAGACGAAAGGAACGAAAACGATCAATACTTTTTGACACATGTCCAAAAGGCATGGCTGGTGGTGATTCTTGCGTAGATGCATGCGTATTTAATACATTTTTGTAATATTTTCTGCCTCCTAGTTTCAAAAAAATAATTATTATTTATTCATATTTTAATAGGGCAGGCTGTGTATGTTTTCCTGCCTGATATTGCCTGTCTTACTGTATAACTGTGCGCTTTGGACCTTATCGCAAACATTAACCGACGTCGTCAATGTATGGCACCGGAAGAAACTACGTACCATCATTGGTATCACGTACCCACAACGAATCTCGAACACAGCGCTGTATGCCAGAACCGAGCAGACCCCACTATCCCAAGTCTGCAGGCAACGGAGACTGCTGTGGTTCGGCCATGTAGTGAGGGAAGGCGAAGAATCGTCCTCTTTCCAAGCCCTCCTAATGTCAATCAACACAACAGACATACGACGACCCCGAAGACGACCCCGTCTGAGATGGATCAACGTTGTCAAGAAAGACTTACAATGCATTAATCTGTCGCTTCTGGATGCTGTGCAATCTGCTTCTGATAGAGCTGCTTGGCTCGAAATTGTTAACAGATGCGTTGACCTCATGCAATGAGTGAAATGCGAACTGTCATTATTATTATTATTATTATTATTATTATTATTATTAATAGGGCAGTCGCCACAGACTCAAGGTCTTCTTACGGAGTACCCTAAGGATGAAAGTAATGCATGGTGAAATAGGGATGGCAACGCAGCAGTGCGGATATCAGATGGAGCGCTATTCCATCTGTCTGCAGCCAAATAAGCAAGAGACAACAGACCGTGGCGTGAATACACTCGGGGTATAACAAGACCATTGGAGGAGGGAAGGCTGGTCCGAAATTGCAAAGCGTTAGCTGCTGAAGAGCGAAGTACACAGAGGTCTTGAAGAAGGGCACTGGTGTGGCCTAGGACGCAACGGAAAACAACTGAGTATTTTTTTACACTGAAGCGGACTGAAAATAATTGTCCCTAATGAGAAGGTGGGTGGCGAAATCACACCAAAACATTACTTATCCAATTTTCCCGCAAGCTTAATTTTTCAAGGTTTACCAAGGTGGACTCGAATTATCAAATGTAGTCTCGCGCAATAATTAAAAAAAGATGTATAATCTAACTCAGGCAAGTTTATTTGGCAACGTGCGTACTATAATATATTATTAGTTTTCATTGAAGGTTAGAACATTTGTTGTTTGTTTCTTTCTTTTAATTGAATTCGTTTAGAGCACAGGCAATCGTGCCTTCCCAGCAGAGAAAAACGTCCGGTTCCTGCTAAGAACGAATGTAATATTCTGAGAAAAGGAAATATTAAAATGAATCATAACAGTGTAATGCCAAAGCACAAAGTATGTATATAATTCAAATGGGTATGTGTATGTGTAAGCATGCAGCGCAGAACACACAGAGAAAACATGCAGTACTGTGTGTGGAAAAGCCGCACTGTGGAGGCAAATATCACTGGGAAGGGCATTCCAAAGAGTGCTTCCCACAAATGTCAATGACTGACGACCGGAAGGTCCAGGAAGGAAAGGTACTTGCAGTAACCGCTATTCCTGTCCTCGAGTAATTCGGCGATCATCCCAGGATGCTTGGCCTGTATTAGCCGTCAACTGAAAGTAGGTGCAGAAAAGAGGACTTGCAAGATCATGTAGGCAACGGAAAACAAAAAAACAAAGGACTTGTAGTGAAAAATGTGACTTAGGGATAGAATAGATATGCTCACGAGGAGGGCTGTGGATGCACGGCTGGAGAGTCGGAAAATTGCACGAATTCCGGATTTGAATAAACGATTCTGCAGCTGCTGTGTCAGCGACGGAAAGAATGCATTGGATGCTTACGTTAGTCGTGCTTGCACAATGCCAATGTACCAAAGTCCGCGGGCTCTTATGCGCAGAGATCGCTCATGGCGCCATAGGTGGCTGATGGTGACTGACGCCTTCTGCACAATACTGGAGACATGTGGCTGCCAGGATAGCTGGTCGTCAATGGTTACGCCAAGGTATTTGGCAGTGGAGGTAACAGTTAAGTCTTGATCCTTACATTGTTGCGACTAGTATGTTGCCCGTGAGTCCCCGAGGTTGAATTACCTTGACTTGGGTTTTGCCGGTATTCAGCAGAAGGCCAATTTCGGAGAGCCAGTCGTGTCACAGCCGTAATCAACGTCTTGCGAACAGTGTCCAGATCTGAATCAGAATAATCTAGGATGATGTCGTCCGCGAACTCCTGATGAACAACAATGCAAGGTATGACGTCGTAAATGGCCCTCGTGTAAAGGACAACGAGAAGCGGCCCAAGAACACTGCCTTGGGGCACACCTCTTGAGCATGGGACTGCATCAGACAGAGAGCTTCACACACTTTGACACGCTGAGAACGACTAGACAGATAGCTAGCAAACCATAAAAATACTCTGCCATAGACTCCCAGGGGGTATATTTTTTAATCAGACGTTGATGATGGACACGGTCAAACGCTTTTGACACGTAAACAATCACAATACCCGTGTATTTACTCTCTTGTTTGGCCAACAGCCAACAGATGGCGGCTTGAACTGATGCATCTTCGGTAGAGTGCATTTTCCTGTAGGCAAAATGACTGCAAGGTAATATGCTATGTTGCGTAAGGTATGCTGTGAGTTCCTTCTTTACAAAGAACTCCAAAATCCGGGACAGAATAGGGAGCAATAACAATGGTCTATGATTTGTAGGGGATGTTGCATCGCCACTCTTGAACAGTGGACTAATGTTTGATGTTTTAAAACACACTGGCACAGTACCTGATGTCAAGGATGCATTGACTAGGGTGGTAAATGGAGGTGCAAGGACGTCTGAACACTGCTGCAGTACAATTTCAGGAATGTTGTCACTCCCAGATGCTTTGTGAGGACTCACAGTTTGCAAGCACTGTGCAACATCAGACACGCTTACCGGCTGAAATGTTCAGAAGCTAGATGCAGAGGCTGGACCATGTGGTATATGCAGCTCAGGTGGCCCCATAGGGTCATGCACAATATCTCCAAACAATTTACTGAATGACTCAAGCGGCGCTTCAGGTTCTTTCCGTGTCTTCTGTCGGCCTGTGACATAGTTCATGACAGCCCAAAGTTGCCCTTAATCTGATCAAGAGTATATGAAAACCAGAGTGTGCAGCTTGGGGTCTTGTCTGCTATGGGTGTCTGTCACGGCGGAATTCCGTGATTCCATCATATTTGGTGCAGATCTGAGGCGGGAAATGGCGTAGTGCGCACACTACAGAAAGAGACCTGCTTGAATCCTGCTTGTACGCACTACATGACTAAGATGATGTAATCACGGAATTTCGCCGTGACACCAACCCATCCGAGCTGCACACTCTGGTTTTCATGTAATCTTGATCTGATGTTTCACATCTCTTAGTGAAGTACAAGTTGCGCAGACTCCTCTCCGACTTCCATGATTTGGAGCGAGCTGATCGGTGCGCTTCTTGAAGGTTCTGATCGGTTTTGCCTCGGAGCCAGACACGATGCACCCGGTTCCGTTCACGAACACTTGCCACTACCTCATCTGTAATCCAGAGGCAGGGACGTCGAGATTTGCGGCTCCGTTCCCGAAGTGGAGCATGTTTGTCTAGAGTGGTCTGGATTATCGCAGTGAGTGACGACGCAGGCACATCCACACAGACAGAGCCACAGGTAGTTGGTGTCTTCTCCAGGTCACATGTAAACATATTCCAATCCTCTTTGTGCAAACAACGAGTCTCGTGCAGACGCTGTCCCTTCAAGCGGTGACTTGCTGAAATAGGCAGCCTGGCAAGTATTGCAGAGTGGTCACTGACATCCAAATGTATAGTCTCGCAAACACCCTGGATCGGGGTGGTAGACAAGAATGGATCCAGTAGTGTGGCAGTACTGCTGGTCACTCGGGTAGGAGATGTGACGTGGTTGCGAAGGTTAAACTGGTTGAGTACATGATGCAAAGAATTCACAGCACGGGCATCATTAAAGTTTACGTTGAAGTCTCCTACTAGCACAGTTGTGGTCTGCGGTCCACTGCAGGCAGTCTCTAGGTTTGACTCCAGCCCATCCCAATAGCCCGCAGATTCACTAGGTGGTGGTTAGCAGCAGCCCAGTAAGACCGTCTCATTGCCTGGTCGACCTGGGGCTAGAATCTCCAGCCACAACATCTCCAGCTCACACTCCAGGTCAGCACTTCCATGGACATCCAAGGACGGATGGCAGTAGAAGGCAACACCGCCTCCTTGCCTGCCTTCCCGATCTTTGCGGAACACACTGAAATGAGGAATGTTTACTTCTTGGTGTCTGTTACATCGGCTGACAGCCACGTTTCCGCAACGCCTAGGATGTGCACTCCACGGGTTGAGAGAAAGTCTTCAATTGATGCTACTTTTCTCCTAAGGCAGACATTTAGGAAAGCTACACTGGTCATGATCTAATACGATATGGTGAGTTCGCCAACTGTCATATGCCGGTCGTTGCTCTCGGTGTTACCCATGTCCTCCTGTTCTTTAATGTTTGGTCGCGAGGCACACATGCCTCTCGATATTTTGTGTCATCCGCCTGCCGACTCACTTCCTGAAACGCACGAATCTTTTGCGAAAGAACATGTTTCAAAGTTGCGTTTTCCTACGATTTGGTTCGACAACCTCTCGATTCTAGTCAACGTTGTTCTTAAGTCCGTCACGATCGAAAATGTAGGTGACCAGGTTTGGCTACATCGACACCCGACGCCTCAAGTTTCGCCTAAATTTTTCAAGTATTGGTCAGGACCATGGGAAATTGTAAAGAAAACAACAGACGTTACGTATGCGATTGAGCCTTGATTTGAGAGTCCTATCCGCCATCGACTTTGCATGGTCCATCGAAATCGCCTTCGGAAATGTTTCACGCAAATGGGACCTACACTAAGCGCACACCACTTGCTGCGCCTCCACGAACACCTCTTGCTGCGCCTGCACACACGTACATTACCCGGTCTCGCACTTCAATTTAATTTGAATTGTCTCATTAACGAATAATTCTTTGTCGCTTCCTCGCAGATCGACGGATTTCGCCTCGCCATACGTTTGCCTGGTCCTTTACTGTTTAATGCCTACTGATATTCCTGTTTTGTTTCAAGTATACAGCCCGCAGTTGACGGATTTCGCCACGCCATGCGCTCGCCTGTACCTTTGTTCTCTACAGTTATGCCTGTGTTTTGTTTGAGTATATGTGTGAACGTGTTGAGTGTGCGGGCAGGCACTTCGGAAGTTGTTGTCTTCCGGGGTGCCTGTCGTTTCTTTGTCGTTGTCCTTTTCGTTGGTGCTCCGTGTGCGGGCAGGCGCTTCGGAAGTTGGTGTCTTCCGGGGTGCCTGTCGTTTCTTTGTCGTTGTGCTTTTCCTTGGTATTGCGTTTGCGGACAGGCGCTTCGGAAGTTCAAGTACGTTTACGTTTATTTGTCATAATTATTGTTCAGCCTGCATCATGCTTACACACTCATTTCCCTTTGCCCACCTCTAAGCGGTCAACTCGTAGAACTACAAACAAACAATTTTTCAATTTGCTTGTATAAATCCATGGTCGGGTACAATTCCTTTTCCTCCAGAGCATCCCTTATGTGGAATGCCCTCCCTGCTTACTTGATAGGAAGTGAGGACATTAGATCATTTTCTACAGAACTTTTGCACGCACTAAATGACGACAAATGGACTATATCCCTATATCCCCTCCTTTTTGAAAATGTATTTCACCAATAAAATACGGCTTGGAATTTTTTTTAACATGAATATCGACGGACTTGCCCCTTCGGTTCATGCATTGCCCTGCTCTAGTAATGGTTCATGAATCCGCCCAGTCCACATTCCTTCTCCGTTTCTCTCTAGTAATGGTTCATGAATCCGCCCAGTCTACATTCCTTCTCCGTTTCTCTCAGTTTTCCTTTGCTTTCAGTTGCATCTTCCTCTCTGCTCTGTTTAATTTTATCTTTTCGTTCGTCCCTCTTGATACTTGTACTTTGTACTGTTGAGGCAACGAACTGAAATAATAAAAAACCAAACCAAACCAGGTACATTTTTTAGAAACCTTTTTCGCTCTATTTCTCTCTCCCTCTTTCTCTCTCTCTCCCTCGCTCTTATTGCGGCAAATTATTCCCACCCTTTCTCCGTTTTGTTGTCCCATTAACGTCTTTATGTTTCATCTATTTTGCAATTTTTCTCCTTCCTTTTCTCCACGTGGACGCGGAGTCTTTTTCAAGTAGGGGCGGTCTGTTAGGTTCACGATATAACATATGCACTCACTCGTACGCACTCACACACTCGTATTCACCATTACAGGCTCGTACTCACCTTTCCAGAGAGCGTTTGGTGCTGAACTGGTCAACTCCGACTGTGGTCCGGATTCTGAAATCAGGCAAATGTGGTGGAAAGCGGTAGCTTTGCATGGGAAGCAATATGGCATGCCCGACGGAGGGGTCGGAACACGCTTCGTCAACATTTTAGCTGAAGAAATAGAAAATGGAGCAATAGCCAACAACCTTCAGAGTGTGAATTTCTTTTCACTGCTCTCGTTCTGCAACGTAACAAGTCTATTCGCAAAGGAACGGACATCCGGCCACTCCTCACAAGACGGATGGATATGTGAGAGAATGGCCACCTCTCTGAACTACTGCTCAACTGTGAGGCTCAACGGTGTGATACTCAGCTGCGGACCAGCATGTGTCCTATGTCGCCAGAGCCAATAGAGCGGATCTTCAACTGTCTTATGCTCGAAGGCAGGGTCAGATCCGCGGTGCGTCTAATCACAGATCGATGTGGTGGAGGTGTACAGGACCCCAGTTGTGAGGCTCATGGCAAGGCTGGCTCACTTGGTAGGACCGTGTACGATGTGCTGCAAGAGAAACACCCGGAGCAACAACCCGCCGATCCAAGAGCATTCCTTGGATGCGAGGATCTCCCCCTGCTGGACGATTTTCATATCACTGGTGCAATGATTGAATGACTCTTCAACAGTGCCGGTCCCAGTGGGACCAACTCCGAGCAGTGGAGAACGTTCTTGTTATCCCATGGCAACGCCAGCGATCGCCTGCGGGAAGCTGTGGCCGCCTCAACCCGTCGACATGCAAATGGAATCGTGCCCTGGTGCAACATGCGAGCATTCCTTGCTCGGAGAGGCATTGCACTGGACAAGCTACCAGGAATTAGGCCAATCGGAGTGGGGCAGCGCATTGAGGCAAGGGCCATAGCCCTTGCTACGGGAATTGATGTCCAGGAGGTCTGTGGGGCTGACCAGCTATGCTCGGGTGCAAAAGCTGGGATTGAGGCAGCAGTTCGTGCTATGAGCGACGTTTTCACCGAGGATGACACCGAAGGACTCCTTCTTGTCGATGCAGCTAATGCGTTTAACTCGCTAAGCCGTCCCGCGGCCCTATTTAGAAAAGCGATCCTGTCAGCTTTTCTATTATTGTGTTCACATGGCAGAAAAAACGACATCGCTATGCTACGTAAGTTTCTACGTAAGGTGTTCGGTATTTCACTTAGGCTACGTAAGTCTCTACGTAAGGTGCTCGGTGTTAGATCTACCAGCGGGTGATAGCCGTGTGCTGTGCACGTGCACGGCAGACATTATTGTGTTCAGTGCATGCAGTCCGCGGATCCGTGTTCGGATGTGCATGCGCGAGGAACTTCCTTCTTTGGAACTGCTTCTTGCATGAGCTGTTTCGGATATTTCGTCTCATGGCCTGGCTTATTTCGTTTCGGCGCTGCTGAGACCTCCTTTTGCGAAATATTACTCAATGACAGCCACAGGTGAGTTGACCAGTTGCCTTTGATTCATTTGCTTGTGTTGACTCTTTCATTCAGGAAAAGTATGCTGATTTTGGGGCGGAATGCAATTAATAATGGAAAAGTTGACAGGATCTCTTTTCTAAATTTTGCTTTTCTGCTGCCGAGCTGCGAGGCCTCCTTTTACGGAATACTCGATGACAGGTGATCTCTAAGTTGACCGGTTTCCTTCGATTCATTTGCTTATGTTCACCTTTCATTTACGGATACGTTTGCTGATTTTATTCGGATTTAGATCCATTTATCTCTTTGCCCTTGTCTACAGTGTACGAAGAACGCGAGTTCAACTTCTTGACGGTAAGGCTTATGTTAGATGTGTTGTCGAAATACTCATATTCATTGTACATTGGTACGTTACAAGTAAGGCACTGGTCAGTGGCATACTATCGTTGGCAGTTCCCAATCTGGAGGGAAAGGTTCAAGTACCAATTGACCGAGTTTGCAAAATAAATTCGCATATCAGGGGAATCTCTATTGTGGAGAGGTTCAGTAACTTGTTTGTTTCATACGAAACAAGTCAATGGGTGCAGTCTCGTCTCGTGAAAATCTCGTACATGTATGATTGGATTTGTTTACTCAAGTCTGGGCTGTTTGTTTTGTGAGTACCGCCGAGATTGCACAGCCTCAAATAAAGTTTCGTGCCGCCAAAGCAAGAATTACGATCTGCAATCTGTGTGTAGTACCTGTAAGAATGTGGAGTACATGTATCGTACTTTCTCTGTTGCTGTTTCAGTTGCCATCATGGTGCAAAAGAAAGGTACAGTAGAGAGGTTCTGCAAAACGAAAATTCGAACGAAGTTTCGCGACAGTCCTTGCGAAAGTGTGCGCGAATTTTTGCACGAACTTTGCGTTCTGCACATTTTCTTAGTTTGCGCGGGCCAAGTGCACTTACGCCATGACCCGATCTCACGAAATTTCCTACGACAGTTCATTTCGCGTTCCCTGCAAGTTTCGCGTCCAAAGGTGCGAAGTTTCGCACTTCATGATGTAGAGCGAAAGTTTGTACGCATTTTCGTTTTGCAGAATCTCTCTAGTGACTCAATTGTTTAATACGAGACGAGTCAATGAGTCGGTGTGGCTTAGAATCTTTCGCTGTAGAAGAAATCTATTTGTTGTTGTTGTTGTTTCTTTATTTTACTTCACCATATGAACAGGCAAGACTGCCTTCTCACCGGGGCTATTGGCCCACGGCTCTCACAATATGATGAAAATGTTTAAAATTTGTATGAAGAAGAAAGGAACGGAAAAGAAGATGAAATGAAAGGAAAGGAAACAGTAGGTATTAATTGTATGAAGGGGGGGGGGTATGAAATGGGTATTATCATAGTTGATGAGAAGTATGATATCCAATATTCTTGTTCTATAGACTATTTAGTACGGGCATTTCATGAGAGTCACGCATGGGCAAGGCAGAATTTGGACTAGGATAGAGGACAAGAACATAATTGATGAGCATTTGTTCAGGCAGAGTCTATGAAGAAGACATAGTAGGCACAACATCGGAGAGCTAGTTGAGGAGGGAGATAAGATCATGGCCAGACAGCAATGCTTGAAACGTGTTGCGTACGTCGCAAGCGCGAATATCAGCAGGGAGAGAGTTCCATGTGGTACTGCCAACAAAGGCGATAGAGCTACGGCCTGAGGGACCAGGTAGGAACGGCACTCTGAGCAGCTGGCTGACCTGACCTCGCGTGACACAACTTCTGTCCACATCCGTGGCAATGAGGGAGTAGTAGGATTGGAACAGTGAGCTGGCTCTGCCATGAAGGCAGCCGAAGACGAAGAGAAGCAGACGTTGCACGTACAGCGGGTGGAGCTGAGTCATTGATAGTCTGGCAAATAGGGGAGCATTTGGGGTCCTTCTGGGGAGTTGGAAGATGGCTCGTATGCCAGACTTAGCAATGCGTAGCAGTCGATGCAGCAGCAGTTTGGATAGAGCGGGAAAGAAACAGTTTGAGGCATAGCAGAGCACAGGCTGGATCATACTCATGTACCAGGCCCGGCGGGCATTGAGTGAAAGGCACCGTCCATGGCGCCAGAGCTGCCCGATTGTAGTAGCAGTCTTGCTGGCATTAAAGTCCACTTGGGGCTTCCAGGATAGTTGGTCATCAAGCATGACACCGAGATACTTCGTGACTGGAGTAACATCAAGCACTGTGGTACCACACTTCACTTCAGATGGTCCGTCCAGACAACCACGGGGTCTCACAAACATAACTTGGGTTTTACTGGCATTTAATAGCAGCCCAATGTTGTCCAAGTACTCAGCGAGTCGTGTTACAGCGTTCGAGAGAACAGAGCACACTAAATCAGGCTGATAGTCGGAGTAGTATTGTATATTCGTATGTCTATTGGAGATATAATTGTATTCTCTGGTTATAAAATAGGTTAAGCTCACAGAATAAATACCATCGGTCCCTTGGTGTTCGTCCTAAAGAGGTTCGACTGGATATCATTCACTCACCAAAAGATGTGTAAGATTTTATTATTGTGGAGTGCCTTGTTTATCTCTCAGTACCTCCAACCATAGCCTTGCCCCTTTTCTCCTCAGGATCAGTGTAGTTGTTGGAACGAGGTTTTGGACTCGGCAATGTATTCGTTTACATTTTAATACATGTGTATTGTTCCTCCTTTGCTGTGTTGTTTTAGACAATCGTGGACTAATAGTTTGAAGACATTGAACTACTACTTCCAAAAGTTGTATCGACATCAACAGGATTACGGCTTCAGTTTCAATATGATGCTGGATGACCTTATCACGATAACCCATAACTATAAACCATTATAAACACAGAATCAACAAAAACATCTGCGACACGCGCCTGCCGCATGGCTACATTTCTCAAATAAATCTGATTGAGGGTGGAGTAATCTGAAATATCTGAAAGGCAAGACAATTTTATGACAGAGTCATGAAATTCTGCAACAGCAACATGCACATAATGACCTCCGTATAAAAAAGTATCACCACCACTGCTCACATGTTTCCCCGCAGAAGAACATGCATTATGCTAGTGCCATTTTCTGCAAGAAAAGGCTTGCACATCAATGCGTATAATATGGTATTGATATGATGTGAAGGCCATCATTTACATATTGATATAGGGCATTCCATTGATTGGTGTCAGAAAAAACAAAAGAAATTATAGCAATAAATTGCTTTATGGCAGTTTTCTAAAAAAAGGTATTGTGTTCTAGTCCATGGACCCCGTCTAAAAAGTAAGACATTAACGAAATGTGATAGCTGAAAATTAAAATTTCACACAAAACCTCACAATAATCACACACAGAATGAAAAGCTACGTGCAGAAGACCTTTTCCCCTCGCGATCCTCTTTCCTATGCATGCATGTTGCCAATTGTTGGTGCAGTACAAGTTTAGTGTTGAAAGCAGGGAGTAGTTTTGTACTACTCCCTGGTTGAAAGCAGCATTTCAAGTGTTGTGATTATTGTGAGGTTTTGTGTGAAATTTTAATTTTCAGCCATCACATTTCGTTAATTTCTTACTTTTTAAACGGGGTCCATGGACTAGAACACAATAACGTTTTTTAGAAAACTGCCATAAAGCAGTTTTTATTGCTATAATGGAACTGTCGGGTGCTCTGGCCGAGGTGCGAAAGGTTTCTATTCAACGCCTACCGTTGGTACGCTGTGATCATCTTGAAAAAGGTTCCTGTATATCTGAGGTCCATACCCTTCTCAGCCGGGAAGGTACTACTCAGGGATGTCCCCTGGCTATGCTAATGTATGCCATCTGTCTGCACCCTCTGATTGAGAGTTTGAAGGAACCCAACCAGGACACCCAAAACTGGTGCGCTGATGATTCTTCTTGTGCGGGACGGTTGCGCAACATCAGGAAGTGGCTCGACCGCCTTATCGATAAGGGTGAAGCTTTCGGCTACCAAGCTGAGCCGACAAAATAGTATCATTTTTGTTTCACCGCATCTCGTTCAGAAAGCTAATGATATCTTTGGGGATCTGAACATCCAAGTAGCCACATCCGCCCGGTTCCTTGGAAGCTGTATCGGTGAACCTGACGGAGTGAAATCGTTTGTCAAGGACAGAGTGGAGACGTGGGTGAGCAGTGTCAATTGCCTTGCCGCTGCTGCCAGTAAATACCTCCAGTCGGCGTATTGTGCGTTCAATCGCTCGCTCCCATGTGAGTGGTCATACCTGCAGCGTGTTGGCCAGGGTATTGAAGAGGAGTTTGCTCCGCTTCGAGACATCATCCTGGAGCAATTTGCCCCAGCCATCCTTGGGCTGGAGGTTCTTCCTCGGGAACATCAGCTCTTGACCCTGCCAGTCAAGTATGGTGGCTTTGCTTTGGACAATCCTGTCCACACAGCACCCCAGGCTTACCAGAATTCGAGAAACGCAACTGACATCCTGCGCAACTCCATTGAATCTGGTAACCCCGTAAACGTAAATGATCACAGCGCTCACTGTCGCCGCATCACAAGCCAAATCAGCAGGGAACAAGATGTGATTTCCGCTGACATCAGCCAATCAATTCTCAGTGACCTGCCACAGCTTGCGGAGCGCACCCTCTCCCCCATCGTACGGGGAAATGCCTCCAGTTGGCTAACGGTGTTGCCCCTGAAGCGCGAGGGGTATGATCTGTCGAGTACAGAATTCCGCGATCAACTTGCCATCCGCTATGGTCGACAGCCGCTTGCCCTGCCAGCGCAATGTGATGGTTGCGGCAAGCCATTCACTCTTCAGCATGGCCTTGACTGCCCGAAAGGTGGACTTATCAAGCGAGGCCACAATGATCTGCGTGATAGCGATGCAAATCTAGCTGATATGGCATTCGGTGGTGTTGTCGTCGAGCCGATCATGGTGCCGGAGGGAGATCAGACGGGGAAGCTTGCTCTTCAGGCAGATTGATAATCGCATCATTGATGCCAACGCACCCAGTTACTCCCATTCATCCTGGGAAGCTACTTCCAACCGCGCTGCTAACGCGAAGAAAAAGAAGTACCGTCAGGCCTCCGAGGACCTCCGTGGGTCGTTCACACCACTGGTTTGTTCCGCGGATGGGGTGCTACATCGCGAATACGCCAGCTATCAGAAGCGACTTGCTGGTCGCCTCGCCCTCAAGTGGGACAAGCCATTTTTCAATCATCATGGCTTGGGTGCGAGTTCGCAGCCAATTTGCAGTGATCCATGCGGTCAACCTCCGGCTCCGCGGGTCTAGAAGGCGCCTGACAGGCCTGTCGACGCAGGATGGTGCTGGGGTAGGCATCGGCCATTGAAAACTGAATTTCGTTGGTTTTATGTGGAATTTCTTGGAGTTTCCCAATGTATTGTACTTGAATAAAATTCTATTTTACCTTTCATGGTAACTCAATTTTTTCACGTCTACATGACTTTATATTGCCCGTAAAAGAGGCCGTTACCCCCGAAAAAAACCTTTACAGGCTCGCACTCACACATGCACTGGGATTCGCTTCGGCGACGAGGTTCGGCGGCAGCGAGCCTGGTGTCGCTCCAGCGAAACCACGTGTGTGTGGTCACACATACAAACAGGGCACAACTCCTACTTTGGCGGAAAATGAGACTGTGGTGCATACGGTACGGAGAATAGACGAGGTCAATGACTATCTTGCACGCATTTTTTTTTTTTTTTTAGTTTCCAAGCCTCTTGTACGGGCAAAATAAACACAAGTGCAAGATCAACAGCTTAGTACCGAGAGAAAATGAGCTGAAATGGCTGTGAAAACAGTCTTATACGGAGGAAGCTACAATGGCTGTGAAAACAGTCCAATAAGGAGGAAGCTAAAATGGCTGTGAAGACAGTCTAATGCGTAGCAAGGCGAGCCTCAGCCTGGACGAGGTCGACAGGCACAAGGTTGATGTGACGGCGGCGAACGGAGCGTGATCCACGCATTTTTGTTGCATGGACATCATACGCATACAAATTTCTCGTAGCAAGTCCATATACAGCAGACCGTGGTGTTTTCCGCTGAAGCGAATCCGCAGAAGCGACAGTCTCGCTTCGAAAATTTTGGAGGAAGCGGATTGGAGTTTCCGCTGAAGCGGAAGTTCCGCTTTTCGCCGTTGCCATGCCATTTTTCGCTCCTGCGACCTCGCTTCAGCGTATACGCTACTTTCGAGTGCATGTGTGACCGGGCCCTTACAGACTCGTACCAAGAGTGCATAAACAAAAGGTTTATGGACTCTTGCTCGTACTCACCTTTACAGGCTCGCATTCACCTTTATAGGCTCGCACTCACCTCTACAGACTCGTACTCACCCTTGTTCCTTTTTCTTACCTTTTCTTCCGTTCGCCTGGGTAGCTGGATTCGCGCTTTAGCACATTCATTTCCATAGCTATCCAGGCCCTGGATAATCTCTGGCTTGGACATTTTCCCTCTCCCTTTCCAACTGTTGTCGACTTGAGACTTTGACTATTGATCCTCGTACTTTTGGGACCGAGGCTGTTCGCGTGTGTGATCTGTTGATCTCTAACATTGGTAGTCAGTCAGTAGCTCCTTTCCTGAAAAGTCAACAACACGGTAGTCTATTATATTAATTATTCATATCTTTTTGCATCTTTCCCTCGAGTGGTTCTATTGTTATTAGGTAATTGTCTGTTATAGTCACCACTATAAATAAAAATCCAATCCAATCCAATCCAAAACAAGTTTTCTTGGCACTCTGAAGGTGTTCCGCCCTTGGCCACCATAAAGCCTCCATTGTCATCTGGAGGGCAGTGAGCAGTTCCAAGCTCCTTGTTGAGCTGGTCTGGTTTGGCTGATTCCTGACTAGGTGAAGAAACTGGAGGTGTCCCAGTTTCAGGTGCTGAAGCTGTACTTCCTGCTTACTGGCTTGTACTCACTGTTGGTTGTAAATTTGCACTTACTGTGTCATCTAGTGCCCCCTGGGCCTGGCCCAGAGTGCCCTTCAGCGCGTTGGCTGCTGCATCAGCGTACGGACTGAGCCTGCTGGCCTGGCTGTGGGTGCAGAGTTTGGCGATATGAGTACTTGAGCCACACTTGTAGCACTTGGGAACTTGACCCCTGTGAAAAATGCACAGTTTCTGACGGGACTCGGCAGGCAACATGATGGTGGAGGGTACGATAGCTGTGGGTACTAAGTTCATGAATATAGTACCAGTTGTGAAGGTGCAGCCTTCCACAGCCTTTGTTTCCCGCTTCGGAACAGCAATGACGGATGCAAATGTCTCCATCGCGGACGTAATGGTCGACAGTGGGGTGTCATCCGCCACACCAAATATATGCACGGACACAACTGCCCCATCACCAACTACTAATACTAACTGTTTTCCTTCAAATTCTAACCCTCTGGACAACACTTCGTCCCTAACAGCAGTGCAGGAAACCAAAATCTACAGAATCCGCGCCTTCCACTCAGATCCACCTGCTTGATATCATCAGGTCTTACACCACCTGACAGAAGAAGTCTGATGAAAAAGGCATGATCCTTCGAGCACCATCCTTCATTCAGCTGAATGGAACAGATTCTAGACATCTTTATAACAATTCTACACGCACTTCAGCCACTTTCTGCAGAAAAAGATATCACTATCGGAGCTCAAAAGTTTCCTTCCACTCCCCACGCGTATAGAAGTGGGCATCACATAACCTCCACCACAGAAAAAACTAAACAGAAAAGTCCTTTTACAAAAGTAACTGATCTTTTCCTTTGATGAACTGTGCTAGGTAGCATAATACTGAGTAACTATGTTCAGTGACTCCACCGAGAATGTCATCCTGAGGGACCAGTGCGTGTGATCCTAAGAGATGTGTGCCTGTGCAGGCAAGCCCGTTTTTTTAGCACAAGTTTGCCTCCAAGAGCATGTGCGAAATCAGTTGTACGCTTATGTACAGTTGTGCGCATGCGCTTGCGCTTATGGAAGTGCGTGCTTGCGTGCATGAGCATGTGTATGACTACTATACTATGCGCACACCATGGTGAGCACGTGTGCGCGCGCGTCTGTTTTGGTGCAGGGGGATATTTTGCACAAATTTCATAATGGTAATCAATTAGATCAGAGATCTGTTTCTGTTATGCCCCCATATAACACTACAGTAAGGCAAAACGCACTCAATGTCCTATTGTGCTGCTGCTGCTGCTGTTGTTGCTGCTGCTGTTGCTGCTTGAATGCAGTGCATACTTGATGGTGCATAGCTGTGTGAAATACAAAAGCAGGTCTTAGCTTTAATAAAAGTTATAAAGCAAAATGTGAGAATATATTTCACCACAATACCCCTTTTGTGGGGGGGGGGTTCGGTCCCGCATAACGTCATGGCGCGTCCCCCGAAAGTACAATGTCAATCTAAGATGTCTCAAGAACGCTTGGTCGGCAGTAAATTGGACCTTCACTCAATTAATTCTTTGAACGAATACAATGGAATGTACAAGAAATCATTTTGACATAACAAAACAAATTACACTAAAAAACATGATACAAAGACGAGGAGACTTTGAAATAATCGTGGCAGTACCTTTTCAAAAGCTGTTGGATAACGCTAAAACAGACTTCTAGTTAGTGAAGAAAAGTTTGATGAACGCTGGAACCATACATATTTTTAATAATATTTTTCATCGTGTAGAAAAGTAGGGCTACAGAAACTTTGGTGGCAATTAATGCCATCGGTGGGTATGAATACAACACTGACATCCGTATTCGTGTATAACGCTTTGGCATGTTTAGTGATCTGCACGCTTCGTGAGGAAGAGACAATTACCAACAGGGTTGGATTCAATTTTAGATTTGGATGAAGTCTTGAGGAGGTCCTTGCGACTGTCATGTGACCACAATGCCTGACTTCTAGTACTGGGTATGTGAATTGCTACTACTCCTTTTTTGGCATGATACAAGCTTCTCTTCCGGGCACAAATTACCGCAATCGATTAAAATGCAATAAAACAAAACATACACTGGAAAAGAAATCAGAAAATGCATGAGTAAAATAAAGATTTTCGAACACAAACTGAAAATACATCAAATGATTTTTTTTTATAATAATTGTTATTGGCTACTACTTTCCTTGCGGTCAATATATCTGGTGCAAATCGTTCTGGTGATTTCGGCTACAGTAGTGGCGGAGGATACTGTTCTTTTTGTCATTTTGTCACATTTTGCAATATGCCTTCATGTTAATGTCACTGTTTGTGTTGTAACACTTGATACTTTAATCTCTCACCGATATCCACTCTTAGTGCCTGATTGCTTGACGCTTGCTCCTCATTCCGTCTTGTACTCCGTCCCAAAGAAGGTTATCGCAGAACGCAAATGGCGTCTGGTCGACCAACGGAAATTCAACTAGTTCTCCTCAGGTATTCAGACAGTCGGGTTCTCAGTCACACGATAAGTAACAGATCTTGGTCGGTGCTGAACCGTGCAAGGTAGCAATATAACTATGTGCACCGACTCCACAGAGAATATCATCTTCCCGTCATCATTTGGATTCCACACTAGTGAAAAATTGGAGAACCAGTTAAAGGCCAGTTCTTGTCCATGATCAAGAAAGAATGCCTTGAAGTCGACCCGCAGAACTGTATAATCAGTCTCCTCATGGCTTTCTCCCGTTCCATACGTGAAGGTGTCCATCATTGTGAAAAATTCGCTCATCGTAACGTCCCAGATGAACTTGAGTCTATCTTCCAGAATAAATGTACGATCTAAGTAGAATAAGCCAGGAGTGTGAATCTGAGTAACAATGGTTGGATTTGCCGTAAACAGTGGCGGACCCCATTCGTAAGGAATGGCTGATTCCTGACGTCCATCCATGCTGAAGTCGCCATCAATTGAGTTTTTGTTAAAAAAATCTTCAATGCCATCAAGTATCGTCTCACCTACAAAGTGAGGATCTGGATACTCCATTTGTTATATGCTACTTGAACGGCAGCCAAATCGAAATTCAGACGTGGTATCCAGAATCGATCATTCCACAAAATCTGCACAGGAAATCTCTTTCATCACAATCCAATAAACAGATCCCTGTTGCTTATTTGGCTCACGTTTTGTAAGAGATTAGCCGCAAGTTCACGCCTTATCTCGCAGAATAGTTGAGTCAAACATTTTCACCCTTGCGAAGAGTCTCTAATGTGGCACTGAAAATGGCGCTGAGGTCACTTTTTGTCATCAAACACTCGCCGAAAATACATGGCCATGCTCTTTGAACTGTTTTGCTAATACTTGCTCATGATCGACTTTGGAAATAGATGATTCTCGGGAAAACCAAGTCAAAATCGTAACTGGGCACTGATTTGGCGGCTTACTTACGGTGTAAAAAAAAGAAAAGTTTGTTTGCACGTCCGCGTTACCACCGGCTATACAATTCCGTTGAGAAACACAACCAGCTTAGGAAGTTTCGCATGTGCCAGGCCACCACCGTGCCTGTAATACCAGGGTGGCAGATGCAGCGCCTAACGGCGAGGGTGAGGTGTATTCAAATAGAATTAACCATCTGTTCAAGAACAAGTAATAATCCAGTGCTATCGTTCTGAATCCCACGGTTGTTATAATAATTTTTGCTTCCGTGCATTGTTTGCCGACGAGAGAGATCCGGACGGTTTTAGCAAAATGGAAGCTAGTATGAACGCTGTAACCGTTACACCTTCTTCTGCCTTCCTATCACTGCACACCTATGTACGCGCCTATCACTGCACAGCTTGTGCGCGCCTATCAGTTGCACACCTTGTGCAACTTCTAGCACTTACTGTTCAAGGCTAACCTTGGCACCTGTTATTCTACTTACTGTATGATACTGCTTTTTACTATTAAAGAGACGATTATTCCTCAGCTGACTAAGTAAGACGTTTACATTGGTAGCAAAGAGGATGGTTTTCGATGGTTATCTTCAGTTTGCACTGGTTCCTTCTGACGCCTGCTGTCTTATCGTTCCTGGTACTCAGTTTACTGGTTTTCGCCGCTATTCGAGAGCTGCTGCGAGTTGCTAGGCCATAAGCCAACGATCCAAAGCTAACAACAGTACCAGTGACTCCTTGGGAGGGTATCGGAGCCGCGGTCAACCAGAATCGGCCTACCTCGAGACGTCGGCCTTGTACGAAGGAGCCTCAAGTGTTCGGTGGCTAGGCAAACCGGTTCAAGGAGTGTTCTTTCGCTATCGAATTGGCTCTCAAGTCCCTGGAATTAGGCAGTTCGGATAGAGAAATGAACTTTTCCGCTAGTTTCCTTGTAGGCAACGCTCGCATTTGGCTCTTCTCTTCCCTGGAAGCTGAAACTTTTCTTGACTGGCCGTCACTAAGAGATGCGCTTGCTAAGATATACGGTCCAAGCCTTCAGGTTCCTGAGTTGGACGAGCACTCAAGAGCGCTGCTGTTCACCAACAGGCTGTACGGCGATGTCCGAGAACAGGTACTTCGTGACCATCCGAAAACCTTGTCGGCGGCCATACAGTCAGCTCTAACCTGCGTCGCTGTTAGTTCCGTACTCGACGCCATGCGTCACACAGTTACCCAGAGTGACCCAGTTTCCCAGAGTCACCCAGTTTCCCAGAGTCACCCAGTTTCCCAGAGTCACCCAGTTTCCCAGAGTCACCCAGTTTCACCCTGAGTCACCCAGTTAACCAGAGTTACCCAGTTAACCAGAGTTACCCAGTTCCCCAGAATTACCCAGTTACCTAGAGTTACCCAGTTACCCAGAATTACCTAGATTTACCCAGAGCCTCCCAGTTGCCCAGTCAGCTAATGGGTCTCATCTCACCCAGTCAGGTAATGACAATGCATATCGCCTAACCCGCGGAAAACCTTACACTGCCACCCTGTGTTCAATGTAACCGCGCTGAAACCATACGAAGCGGACGCAATTCATGGGCGCCGCCAGCCGCCTGAGCCGCCTACTACTGATTTGGACGGCACAACAGGGTTTATTGTGGAGGAAATATTGGATCACTGAGTATGCAAAGGCACACCCGAGTTTTGATTAAGCGGAATTTTCTCAAGGGCGAGTTCGGAAGAAACATTGCTCGACTTGTGTTCTTAAGTATTTCATGCCATTGTGTTGTGCACAATGGAGAGGAGGGGGATGGTGTAACTGTTACACCTTCTTCTGCCTTCATATCACTGCACACCTATGTACTCACCTATCACTGCACACCTATGTACTCGCCTATCACTGCACACCTATGTACGCGCCTATCACTGCACACCTATGTACTCGCCTATCACTGCACACCTATGTACTCACCTATCACTGCACACCTATGTACGCGCCTATCACTGCACACCTGTGTACTCGCCTATCACTGCACACCTATGTACTCGCCTATCACTGCACACCTATGTACTCGCCTATCACTGCACACCTATGTACTCGCCTATCACTGCACACCTATGTACTCGCCTATCACTGCACACCTATGTACTCGCCTATCAGTGCACACCTATGTACTCGCCTATCACTGCACACCTATGTACTCGCCTATCACTGCACACCTATGTAGTCGCCTATCACTGCACACCTATGTACTCGCCTATCACTGCACACCTATGTACGCGCCTATCACTGCACACCTATGTTCGCGCCTATCACTGCACACCTATGTACGCGCCTATCACTGCACACCTATGTACTCGCCTATCACTGCACACCTATGTACTCGCCTATCACTGCACACCTATGTACTCGCCTATCACTGCACACCTATGTACTCGCCTATCACTGCACACCTATGTACGCGCCTATCACTGCACACCTATGTACGCGCCTATCACTGCACACCTATGTACTCGCCTATCACTGCACACCTATGTACGCGCCTATCACTGCACACCTATGTACGCGCCTATCACTGCACACCTATGTACTCGCCTATCACTAGTGCACTGCACACCTATGTACTCGCCTATCAATGCACACCTATGTACTCGCCTATCACTGCACACCTCTGTACGCGCCTATCACTGCACACCTATGTACGCGCCTATCAATGCACACCTATGTACGCGCCTAGCACTGCACACCTATGTACGCGCCTATCACCGCACACCTATGTACGCCTATCACTGCACACCTATGGCTATGGCTATGTACTCGCCTATCACTGCACACCTATGGCTATGTACTCGCCTATCACTGCACACCTATGTACGCGCCTATCACTGCACACCTATGTACTCGCCTATCACTGCACACCTACATGTATGTACGCGCCTATCACTGCACACCTATGTATGTACGCGCCTATCACTGCACAGCTTGTGCGCGCCTATCACTATCAGTTGCACACCTTGTGCAACTTCTAGCACTTATTCTTCACGGCTAACCTTGGCACCTGTTTTTCTACTTACTGTATAAAACTGTTTCTTACTAATAAAGAGACGATTATTCCTCAGCTGACTAAGTGAGACGTTTACAAACGCGGCAGTCAGTGTCTAGGCGAACGATGATTATCCATTCCAGATGCGTGAAAAACTTCCCACCGACGGCCATAGCAGAAGTGTTTACCAAGACATATAACGCAACAGACCCTCCCAGACTTTGTTTGAAGCATGACCAGCAAAATTTGACAGCAATCGCTAGGCATCAGCATTCTAAACCTGGGCTACTCATCTGAGAATTTATCGCAAATTATAGTAACAAATGAGGCTGGAAGAGATGCCTCATTGTCCCATGCCTTGGCGATTTTACGAATTACAAATAATTTTATACTAGATCTATTTCTGCTATGATAGCTGCCAGATATCCCCTACTACGTAAAAAACCCGCAGCGATTTTACACAGATTCTTATAAAGTTATAATAATCAGAACCATTCCATATTATGCAGTACAACATCTGTGCTATTAATTTTAATATGCTTAGGCCTGGGCGGATAATGCTAGCATTATAAGTAGCGTTATAGTGTGCGATTTGCAACGAGCATTATGCTAGCATTTTAACACTACATTTCCACAAAAGTGGCATTATACTGAAGTATAGAAGTTTTGGCCACTACCAAAAATGGACCGTTACATGCCTTGTACATACAACAGCATAACCTGCATAGCATTGTCCAAAACTAAGCCGTTTTCCATGCATACTATTGCGATTTTGCTGGCATTATGGAGCAATAGCAGCATAACATTTTCATTATGATCAGGATTTTCTAGCATTTTCCATGCTGTCTACGTAGAACTACGAAACGTGCACAATACTGCCCAAACCAAGCCATTTTCCCATACTTACCACTTGTGAATTACCGGAATTACAGAGGAACAGCAGCATTATAAGTAGCTGTTGTGAACCCTCTGAGACTCTAAACTGTCATGAACGAACGACCACACGGCACGAAGACAGCTATTCACTCTTGACAGTATATTTCAGTTCGATCGACTGATAACAATGAATAACTAGCACTAAAACCACCAAGTAGTTATCGCGTGAAAATGACAGCGTATATAAGAAAAGCATACACATACAACATACAACTACAGCGCACACAGCAAACCACACATAGCGCATGTAGCGTATGCCACGTCGTAAACATCAGCGGTACGGCGGAGTCGGGATACAACTGCATTGGAACGAACACAATGTCACAAGCGAGAAGTCCTTTCCCTCTCGAAAACTTGTTGTGTCGCAACATTCTCCCCGCCAAAGGGCTTCTCACCGCCATACAACTCACAAGTCAAAAACGACCCGGGCTCTGACTACACACCCAGAACGAGTCATTCGCTGCTGTGGCGGTGGCCAAGGTTAAAATTACGAGTGCTCACCATTTCTGCCAACTGAGCAATGGTCTGCGGGCTTGCAAACTTCAGATCAAGCTTTAACTTCGTCTTTACGAGAGCACATATTGGAATGACTGCGGAGCTTCCCAGGATCGTGATGGAGAACTTGTCCATTGGCTGTTGGGTTGATTCCGCACCGAACGGCTTCACCTCAACAGTCTCAACACCAACGTGCCCTGCATCGATTGCGGACACCAATTCTGCAGTCACAAATGACGCCTTAGCACCCGAGTCCAGCAATACGCGAAGCTTGCCCCTGTGGGATGTCACACACGTACGGTCACCGGTCCACCGGTCATACATCCGATTTCCGTGTTCCACACAGTCTCGCCGCCCACTTCTTCCGTGCCAACCTGTACCGCCCTTCTCATTTCCTTAGCTTCTACGCCTTGCGCTTCTACGTCTTGCGCTTCTACGTCTTGCGCCTGTACGTCTTGCGCCTGTACGTCTTGCGCCTCTACGTCTTGCACCTCTACGTCTTGCACCTCTACGTCTTGCGCCTCTACGTCTTGCGCCTCTACGTCGTGCGCATCTACGTCTTGCGCCCCGACGTCGTTCGGCCGAGACTCCAGCTGCTTCTGAGCGTCTCCGACCCATGTCGCCATGACCTGCGCCGACGCAGTGGGCTTTGGATCCGATCCCCCCACTGGGTTCAAAGACTCCTCTGACCGCTGCTTGTCTGTAAGCAAAGTCTTCCACGCCTTGTCCGGCGTCCTTCCGGGCAAGGCAAGCAAATATCGCTTTGCTTCCTCATATGTACTGACGGGGATGCGCTCGTTTATCTTCTTGAGCTTTCGTTAAACTCTGTGCGGAGCGAACCCTCTTGCCGTCTAGCACCGCGCTCTTCAAACTCCTCGCACTGTCGGAGCCTCTTCTTCACATGTTCCCTCAACTCATCGCCTTCCAATCCTAACAGAATTCCATTGGCGATAAAGCGGGCTTTATGATCCATAGTTCCTGTGCCATGCTCGCTTCGTATCCTGGCGTGGTCGCCAAATGTTGTGAACCCTCTTACAGTCCATTCATAAAAGACGGGCCCTGGCTCTGGCGAGCTCCCGTATTTGGCGATTTTTCGTGATTTCATCGTACACAGTGCAGTGCTGCGGAATTTGAAATTTGAAAAAAGGGTCCAAAAAGGGTACCTGAACTGGGGTTCGAACCGCACAATGCACTGTTGCAGGCGGGGTCAAACGACCTGAATTTTTATGGTTTTTCCCAATTCAGTGCTTTTGGGGCAAAACCTGGCCGAAACCCTATTCTTGTTATGGCTTGCTTTTTGGACAAAAAAACTTCCGAAACATAATTGGAAGAGGACTCCACAGGGGATTGCAGAAAAAAATTCTAAAAAACTCACAGTTTGACCCATTTATGGCCAAAAGCTAGAAGTCCATCTTTTTCTGAATGGACTGTAGATTCTCAAGTGGCAGGAACGAACGACCACACGGCACGAGGACAACTATTCACTCTTGACAGTATATTTCACTTCGATCGACTAATAACAATGAATACCTAGCACTAATACCACCAGGTAGTTATAGCGTCAAAATAACAGCCTATATTATGAGAAAAGCATACACATACAACATACAACTACCGCGCACACAGCAAACCCCACATAGCGCATGTAGCGTATGCCACGTCGTAAACATCAGCGGTACGGCGGAGTCGGGATACAACTGCATTGGAACGAACACAATAGAGAGGTTCCGCATAACGTAATTACGTTAGTAAAAAACGTAGTCGATCTACGGAAAGTCTTACGTAAACTGCATGCGCATCTGGGTTCCGCCATACGGAGTTTTCAAATCACGTAGCTGCCCTTGGCAACTCCGAATGCAGCAGTGTCCGACCAGATCGACCTGGGGAGAGAGTCATAAATTTGTACCCAATCCACTTACGGACCAGCTACGTTATCAGAGCCCTATCTACGTACTCTCCGTAGACAACTTTCCGTAAGTGGAGTGCAAACTCGCGAATTCACGGGGTTTTCCCGCCCACTAACGTAAAGTTGCTCAACTTTACGTAGTGCGGAACCTCTCTAATGTCACAAGCAAGAAGGCCTTTCACTCTCGAGAACTTGTTGTTTCCCAACAGTAGCATTATGATACAGTTTTTCTGGCATTGCCATTAGCATTATCCCGCAATTTAACCCTTTAAGAGCCACAGGAAAATTTCAAAATTCTGCATTTTTTCGTGTTCCTTGGATCATAGCTTCAGTTCTACTTACTCAATTCTCACAATCTAGGGCTTCCTGGAACGGTCTCCGCGAGAGGAAGAGAATGAGGTCGATCATGATAGCCAGCACACCGTCTATCCAGCGCTAGATCGCAGCGACAGTACGAAAAATGCCCCAAATGCGTCCAATTGCGTCCCGCTCCAGATATTTCATTTTACTCGATCGTGGAGTTCCAATTTTTTCGCTGTGTACTCTTGACAATATCAACAGTGAAACCCGTGCAAATTCGAGTAAACCAGCGTGACGAAAAGTCTCAAAATTCTCAATACTAAAGTCGCACTGCGCGCTTTTGAAATTGCCGCGATCGCGGCTCAACTTACGAGTGATTTATCTCAGGAACCGTTGCTCGCAGCGCTTCGCGGATTGCTTCTCCCGACAGGTGAGAGTTTTCTCTTCGCCCTGGGTATTTCGATCACTGGATTTGAGCGAGATTGGACTGAGTTACGATCTTTTGAAGTTTTGCATTTGAATGCGTCGTTTACGACGCATTCAAGTATGGGGCGGCTCTTAAAGGGTTAACTAGCATTATCCGCTCAGGACTTATTATGATTGCTCAACTAGCGGCTTCCATTTTATCAAGTTCACATTGTACAGTTCAAGACTCGTCTGAATTGAAATAAATAGGTTTTCTTACGCTACAAACATAGACCATGGTCTTGTATACACTGCAATTGGACTGCGAGAACCAGCCTCCAACACATTATTATTATTATTATACGCATTCCCGCGGCAGCGTCAACCAAGCAGTTATGCTTGATCCACACGTTCGCTTATGCTGGACATTGAAACAAAGCAGATGTAGACAGCTCCTGGAGAATGGTGCTCTACAAAACCAATGATCGAAGTTAGTCCTTCAGTAACATGGAGCGTCATAAAATTGGTCTCATTGGAAAAAAATGTCATCACTATTGTCTCCTCATGTAGCATCATGGTCAATGGGTGGCCAGATAATTATACGTATGAGGTTGAGTTGCCAGATAATTATTAAAAGATTCAAATAGTAATATTATTATAGAATGGTTGTTATGAGTTTATAATGGTGCCATGGCTGTTTCTACTCGTGACGAGGGTGTGCACAAACACTCTTCACCAGCGCGTTCCATGCTGGACGGTCCACAGCAATCCGCTCCAGACGGCGCAAGTCCCCAACACTCCGCAGGTGCCCATTGTTCGACTGGGACAGATCGGTGTGGAGCTTTATTGGTAGTGTCACCCTGGGCCTCCCACGGTACCTCCCCTCGGGCGCCTGAAAGTATTGCTCCATGCTCAATCGTGCTGGCGTGTCCTTACCCAGGCGAAGCACATGCCCGAATAGGCTCCAGCGTGAATTTGGGATCAAGTCCGACACCGGCTCCACTCCACATCGGGCATACAACGCCAAATTACTAATCTTCTGTGGCCATGTGATGCCGAGAAGTGACCTGAGTTGCCTTCTAAGGAAAGCGTCCAGGGAGCGTTCGCTAGCAACCGTCAGGCCCCAGGTGCCTGAATTATAGAGAAGTATCGGCATGATAAAGGCGCAGTACAACCTCATACGCAGAGGCTCTCGGATCAGTCCTTGCCGCTTCCAAAGAGACCACATGGATCGGAAGGCAGCCTCGGCCAATTGCCTGCGACGTGTCACATCCTCAATGTCGCCCAGGAGTGAGCCCAGCTTTCGGGATGTCCTCCAGCGCTCGTCAATTCTGTCTACAGATCGACCCAGCTCTGTCCACTCAGTTTTGGTGTTGTTGACTCTCAGGGCCCACTGCCCGAGAGTGTGGTCTATGACCGGTTCGAGCTCTGTGAGCCATTGACGATTAAGGCTTATGAAATCGGTGTCATCTGCGTAGACAAGCTCAAATGGAATGTTGATGCTTTGATCCATTGGCGGTCTGTTTCGTGCCACCTGGGTGCTCCTCAGATCTCTCAGTGCTGCCTCTAAGTATATAACAAACAACACCGGGGAGAGAGAATCACCCTGCGGGGTGCCAATTGTAGTTTCAAGGGACTCTGATACTGCCCTGCCGATGCGTACCTGCAGAGTTGTGTTGGTCAACAGCACTCTAACCAGCCGAACATCATCCTCCACCAGGAAAGACTCAGGAACTGTCAACAGTTTGTCACGACGTATACAGTCGAATGCTTTGGACATGTCGATTCCAAGAATGGTCATTTCCCGCCGATAATGCTGACATGTTGCTGCAAACCATCTGTGGCTCCAAACAAGGTCCGCTGTAGATCGGCCTGCTCTGAAACCACTCTGCGTCGGAGACAAGTACTCACCGACTTTCGACGATATTCTTCGCAATGTAATAATGGAGAGCGTTTTGCGTAATGATGTAAGGAGGACAATAGGGCGCAGATTTCCAGGTGGTCCAACCGTCTTTCCTAGTTTCTGCAAAGGTACCAGTGTGCCACATCCCAGGTCAAGGAGCTGGTGAGTTGTGAACAGGCTGTTGAACAGACAGGCAATGTGAGGTGCTAGGTTTTCTCTTCCATATTTCAAGAGTTCGCCTGGGACTCCATCTGGGCCAGGGGATCTTCCATTATTCAGTTTTTTCAGCGCATTGGAGACCTCAGCAGATGAGATTTGTCTTTGGAGGCTTCTTGGGCGACCAGTGAATAGCTCGACGCCTGCATCCACATTCCTACGAAACTGGTCATGGAAGTGGCTCCGGACAGTAGATGCCGCCTCCTGGTCATCAGCTATGAAGCGACCCTTCTGGTCATGTACAATGGGCTTTCGGCTTGGCTTTCTGGTCATCAGCTGGACTGCTTTGAACATCCGTGCTCCATTCTTCAACCTCTCGACTTCCGCTGCTCTCTCTTGCATACTTTTCTCTGCATTGTCTCGGCATTTTGTTCTTATAGCGTGAAGGATTCTGTTTCGTTTCGTCTTGAGAGATGCTTTGGTGTCAGGGTTGTTAGTGCTACCAATGCTGATCCGCAGTGATCTCTGTTCCAGGGATAGCAGCTCAATTTCATGATCTGGTGCTTTGCGACGAGTTTTCTGCTGGACTGTGCCAAGGACATCACCTGCTGCACTCCTGACCACTTCCATAAGCCTCCGGGATCTTTCCTGCAGGCCGGTATTGCCTTGGACCTGATCGGCAGCTAGCAGCTCACTGGCCAACTTCTCAGCATATTCCTCTTGGACTTGTCCCTCGGCTAGTTTGAATGTGTTGAACTTAGGCGCCTGCAGATCATCTTTCTTCCTCTGTCCAAATATTCCATATAGCCTCTGGAGGTCCAACCGCGCAACAACGAGCCTGTGGTCAGACGAGAGGGTGCATCCACGGAAGCTACGACTGTCAAGGAGAAGCCGCCTCTGGGTAGATTTACACAGCACGTAATCTAGTTGGTTATACACAGGAACAGTAGCTCCACTGGCTCCATGCCTGCGATGTCCTGTCCAAGTAGTCACATGCCGTGCATTATGCTGAAAGGCAGTGTTACAGATGAACAAGTCACCAGCATGGCAAAAGTCTATCAGGCTTTGGCCACTCAGGTTCCTTTTCCCTCTACCATGCCTCCCACAACATGTTTCTCTTGCATCCGACTTTTTCCCAACCTTAGCATTGAAGTCTCCAGCGAAGAGGACGATAGCTGACGATTTTATTTGATTATATGCACTATTCAAGTCGGAATAGAATTTGTCCAATTTATCAGCGTCGCGGGCAACTAACGAAAACGTTGGTGCGTACACATTGATAATGGCGAGAGTGGATGCCTTGGTGCCTCCATTGCCCGCCCGTGAAGGCAGGTTGATAGTCAGCACAGCCACTCGGTCCGACAAGCTCCAATATTTCTGAATTGGCGACGATAACGAAGACGACACAACAAATGCAAGCCCATAGTGGCGACATTGAGGTGCCAGGGCGATAAGTCGATAGCCGTCCTTCTCAGTGTCAAGGCTGCCAGTCAGCTTTGTTTCCTGAAGACAACACAAGTCGACACGATAGCTTTTTAGGTCGCGTCGCAAAGCGTCCTGACGGAAATTTGAGTTCAGCCCGCGGACGTTGAAGCTGCCTACGGCAAACGGCCTGCGCTTCGGCTTTCTTCCGCCCATTCCCAGTATCCTAGCCAGTCGTCATGTCCAATAAATACAGAACTCTCCCGCTCCAAAGTAGAGGAGCAGGAGAGAGAGAGAGAACGCAACTTCCCTCAACCTTTCCAACACATACAATATAGCATTTATCATTTTTGTTTGTGGGTTCTGATTTGTCGTATAGTCCATTAAAGATTTGAGTTGCTAGACACATTGGTGATCACCTGTCTTATTACGCACATCTCCTTTCTCAATTAAATCAGCAAAAAAATCCTGTTCTCTTCCTTTTACGTCTTCTTCCTCTTTTGTAGCTGAGATAAAAAAGGAAAAAAGAGTGATTATTCATGAGTCATGGTTTCCCCGTCAGGTACAGACAGTGCGCTGTATCCTTTATGAAACAAGGGCACTGCGATAATAGGCTAGCGACCAAGCGACAACATAACACTGGAACATGTCGGACGTGCTTAGAGAATGTGCGAAAACACCAAACTATGGATATTGCTCGGACAACTGATGGCTTCTGCCCGAAAAGCATTGAAATTGGCAGAACACTACAACCCTGTTCACAGGCACCTCATTGACTTCTGATATCATTTCTTTATCCAGAGACCCATACGTAAACATGCATAAAACCAGAGACCAGAACCAGGAATCAGTAAAGTACTTGAGTCAGGCTAATTCTTTCAAGGTTTACCAAACACGAAAGTTGGATTATGAAATGTATTCTTGCGTAAATACCGTAAAGTCCGCTGCAAACGCCCACCCCATTGTTGCAAGATCTGCTGGCCTGCACACACAGACCCCATGCACTGTCACACCTACTGTAAGAAAGTGCATCTCACACTGTAGCGCGAAGAGCGCTTTGGTAGTAGCTACGGTAAACTATGTACACTTTCCTCGTTTCTAAATCTCTTTGGGCGCTAGCAACGAGCTACAATTGTAGCTCATAGTGTATTTATGATGATGGTTGTTTTATTTCGTAAATGCGAAAGGGAGTTTCTTCCGAATTACAAGGTAGCGAAGAACAGAATATTGCAGGAACCAAATACACTTCTGTTGGTGTTTCAAGCCATCATTTTCAGATCACACAACGCTCAATGGCAAGTGTTTTTCTCTAGCACTTCAGAGTTTTCAACAAGTTAGCTACCACTTTGTAGGTGTAGCTTCTGTGACATACCCTGTTCGACCTGCAACTGCAATACTGTGACCAGTCAAGTCGTTGAATGACGCTTCGTCAGAACAATCACTGCCCGGTTTGAAAGCGCGACACTGCAGAAGCTTCATGAAAAGAAGATGCACTCTACGACATTATCAAATGGAGAGCAAACTATCACAAAGACGACTCATTGCATTTATCGAATGAAAGGAAATCTCGACAGCCCAACACCATAGCTCAGTGGTTAGAGCATCGCTAGCTACAAGCGAGGGTCCCTGGTTCGAGTCCTGGTGGTTGGTTGGTTGGTTGGTTTATATTATTTCAGTTCGTTGCCTCAACAGTACAAAGTACAAATATCAAGAGGGACGAACGAAAAGAGAAAATAAAACAGAGCAGAGAGGAAGATGCAAGTGAAAGGAAAGAAAAACGGAGAAGGAAGATGAAAGTCAATTTTTTCTTCAGACTTTTCCGTTTCTGTCTTTCCCTCAAACTAGTCAAGACATTTTTCATTGCAGCAAAATAATGACAATTACGTTTGCAGAGCCTCCTGGTAGGACATTAGCAGTTTGTAGGCATTACAGCCGTTTTCGTGCGCATTCGACCTTCATGCAAGTTTTCTACAATTAAAATGACCAACAAAAGACGAAAATAGTATGAACCCGATGGGTGGGCGTTTGCTGCAAAGTGAGCGTTTGCAGCGGACTTTACGGTATATGTAAAATCCAAGTAAAATGAGTTTTATAAGCAAAAAGCGTTTAAAAATGTTACTCTTTCTTTTACGGTGAGAAAGTGAGCTCAAACCTTCACCAATAACGCATGGTTGAGTTGATCTTCTTCAAGAGGACTTTCGTATCTCGGAAGGTACATAAGGTTAATGATACCCTTGCGATTCAACGACCAAACCTCTGAGATTCAACGACTTCCGAAATTCCGAGCCGTCATGTAAACGGTTGTGTTAAAGCTGCTAGGGCTCGGCAAGATTTCTTCAAAACTGAAGTAATCTTGTGAGTATATTCCAAATCTCAGTGCGAACTTTACGCCAGAATGAAGACATCTAGAGTTTACTCTTCAAATAAAAACTAGAACCGACCACGATTTCCCGATACAAACAGGAATTTGAAGCTGATCCGCCACTGACACTGCTACTAGTTTTCACTAATTTCTTCACCTCGATATCGAGGAGTTAATTGGCAACGGCCAACATCAAAACTCAAAAGGATGATTCCAAGGATTTCACTGAAGGTATTGTCGATTACCAAGTTAATACATTTGATGTTTTTTGGGTTTACCACATTATGCTTCCAGGATTGCCCAGTGGAAGGTTCGAGGGACTTCGGGTGTGCTCTCGATAGCAGTCGTGAGTCAGTCAAGTGAGAGCTCAAGTGGGAGCAACACACAACCTACACGTATCGCGAAAGTCGCACCAACTACCTCTTGACATTGTTGTCTCCGGCGCGGGATTGTGAATTAGAAGATTGAGGGGCAACAACATTGTGGCCAACGGTCCTCAGCGTTTGTTCAGCACTTCCATGAGCGAAACTGACTCACGCGGCTATCTGGTGTTCACGAGGTTTTTGTACGCTGGAAAAGGAAGCGTCTGGGTGAGTTTGTATCCCGTGGGATGTTTGTGCCTGGAAAGCACTTCATATGGGGTGGTCTTCGGGCGCAATCTTTCTCATCCTACTCAAGCTCAACGGATGAGCGGTGAATTACCCGAAACACTGTACTTTGAGCAGGGAGTGGTGCTTTCTTTCCGGTTTGCCGGGTTTAAAGTTCGATGGACTTGTCGTGTGCTCTCGATGGAAGTCATGAGTCAGTCAAGTGAGAATTCAAGTCGAAAAATCTTTTTGAATGCAGAATACGGGACAATTGTGACTTTTTGAGCTCTGCAAATATTTAAGCCCAACCGGCATTAGGCCGGTCTGGAGGTAGGTATAACAGGCCCCTTGATGTGACAATGTCATCTGAGGAGTCACCCACCGCACCAGCAGATGTAGAACTTGCTGTGATTAGCAATCAGGAGATCCGGCATCTCGCCAAGAGTCACAGACTGGAACACTCGGAACTTTCCCGTACCCAGATAGTCAAGCTTCTTCGCGACAACGGTATTGGTTCGTCGACAGACTCAGCAGGTCAGTCTGACAAAGTGCGCGATGTTGTTCAGCAGGCATTGGCCAATATTGCAAAAAATGTTAAAGAATTGGCCGCCAAGGTAGCCCTAATTTCTGTCTTGCAGTTGGAGGTGTCGTCCCATCGAGGAGAATTGGTGGCTCTCAAAGAAAGGAACTCTGATTCTGACCCTGTACAAACTAGCACACCTGAACCTCAACCCGTACGTGTACAACCGCCTGCTGACAGCCTCAGGTTGTACAGGGCGGCGGCACGTGCACAGTCGTCACAGGTCCGAGCACGGGATAACACATGGGGAGGCCCCAGCCAGCAGGCCAGTACTACACAACCCCAAGCAAGTCACCCAGGGCCAAGCACTCAGGTCACGTCGTACTATGAAAACCGGCCCAAGCCCTCTGATCAACTACAGGGAGGATCCCGTACAAAATGTTGCGCTTTGTATGTGGGCAATGTCAATATTATTATTATTTATTATTTTGTTTTACATCGGAAGCTCAACAGTGCAGCTGCACAAATATGAAGAGGCCGATGGGACCAAAAAATATATATATAAAAAAAAATAAAAATAAAATAAACAATGTATATACATCATGATATCAGTGTATATGTTCATACATCAGTGTAAATGTTCAAATGTTTAGAAAAAAAAAGGGGGATGAGTGGTGAACATAAAGAGAAAAGAAGAAAAACGTATGCTGAATGAACCTGGGCAATACATACATGTAGCTGGTGAGAGACTAAACGTTGCCAACGTTGTCAAACAAAATTGCATGATATCGTTCAAACCAAACTGGATCATCCAATAAGCGCTTAAAACCGCGATCGAACTGAGAGGTAAACAAAGAGGATTTCAAGTCATTAGGTAGAGCATTAAAAAAAAGAGCAGCACGAAGCACAAAGGATTTTTGACCGAGTGTTGTTCTGCATTTTAAATAAGGGATATCATGTGTGTCGCGATTACGCGTGCTCCGGGTAGATTGCGGGGCTGGGAATAACGATGTAAATACAGGCAAAGGGCGAAGAATATGATTAATGAAAATGAACTTCCCAGTTGACACCAGGAAATAGTAGTCCAGGGGCTTAACATCAAGGTTTTTCAGAAGACCAGAGATACTGTCCCGGCTCGAAGCCCCACAAGCCGCTCGGATAGCTCTATTGTACACGCTTACTAGACGACTGTGATCCTTCGCAGTAATGAGTGTGACGAAGGAACAGATGCAGTACAGAATGTCAGGAAGAACGACAGACAGGATGTACTGGCGGCGTGCAAGTTTGCTCAGTTGCCGGAAGGTGCGACGTAAGACACCCACCTTCTGGGATACTTTTCTAACAATTACATCGATATGCTTGGTCCATGACAGGCAGTTGTCAACTTGGATACCAAGGAGACGAGTTTCGGTCACAAAATTAAGTGGCTCACCTTGAAGGCTAATGACACTTGGGTGCGTCGTGGGGTTTCGGCCGGGGGAAATGATCATAACACCTGACTTTTTAACATTGATCATCATGTGGAGCTTTTGTAGCTCGTCACATAGTACATTCAAGCAGGGAATGACGGAGGCAATACACAGTTTGAGTGAGGGGGCACTTCGGTACAGGGTCATATCATCTGCGAACATGGGAAGGGAACAGGTGAAGGAATCCGCTATGGTAGGGAGGTGGCTTATATAGACATTAAAGAGTACAGGACCCAGAACAGTACCTTGCGGGACTCCACGCGAAACTGGGAGGACTCTGGATGTAGCATGTGGCAGAGTGACTTTCTGCCGACGATCATACAGGTATGAGGCAATAGTGGGTGCACAAATTGCAGACGGAGAACTAAGTATCCATGGTTACAATTTACACCGTAATGACAGGCACGGCCGGATGGGTGGTGGGGTCTGCTTTTATTACCACCAAGACCTTCCTATTCGAGCCCGTTCTGACCTTCATTCCGACAAGATCGAGTCTGCTTGGTTGGAAATAAAAGGTCCACTTGGCTGCCACTTGTAAATAAAGCCAAACAACAACAACAACAACTTGATTGGTTGTATCTACCGTCCCCCCCCCCCCCCCCCCCCGGGGAATCAGTATCTTACTGGACAGACCTAGAAGCGGTGATCCTGCGTGCCAAGCTGCAATCGGCCTCCATTACAATGGTTGGTGACTTCAACGTCAACATGGACCCAAAACAGCTTGGTCCCCAGCATCACTATCTCAGTGACCTCTGTGCCGCCTATGGCCTCAAGAACATCGTTAGAGAACCCACTCGTGAAACTCCCCGCTGTCCGAATGGTACTATAATTGATCTCATTCTGGCTGACCCTACCCATGCAACTGTAGCTACTGTCGTACCTCTTCATATCAGTGATCACAGTGCTGTGGAGTGCAATATCCAGGTCGGTGTTTTTTTTGGGGGGGGTTCCCCGGACTACACGGCAGGCCCCAAGGCACATGCAAAGAATCCATAAGATAGACAGTACTGCGTTCCGTCATGATATCTGTGAGGCCAACCTACATGACTTTTCTGACTTCAATGATGTAAATATCATGTGGAGAGAATGGCATGCCAAGTATATGCACGTTATGGATAAGCATGCCCCCCCCCCCCTATGTAACTCAAAGCCTCCCAGACAGTCCACAACACGGTGGGTAGACGCAGAACTACACAGGCAAATGCAGCGAAAACGTCGCATTCATAAACGTTGGAGACAGGACAAAACGAATGGAAATCTTCACATTGAGTTCAAACGAGCACGAAGCATTGCTCGGAACGCTTCTCGGCAAAAGAAAAATGCAAAGAGAATGCTGGTAACCCAAGAAAGTCCTGGGAAATTCTCAATGCCGTGACAGGGCGCTCACCATGCCGTCAAGATCCGTGCTGCGACGTCCATGAGATCAGCAACACGTTCCACTCTATTGTTACAGACACAAACCGACCCGACCATCACAGCGTTCCGTGTGGCCCCAATGGGCCTGTCTCCCTAACCGAGTTCTCCCCTGTAACTCCATCGGACGTTCAACGTCTCCTTCAGTAGGTAGATGCTCGCAAAGCTACGGGAAGTGACGGCATACCGGGTTCGCTATTGCGGCAGTGTTCCGATTTATTGGCATACTCTTTAGCAGTACTGTTTTGCACTTCCCTCCGTACTGGCACGGTTCCTTTGGCGTTCAAGCTGGCGACCGTTGTACTGCTTTACAAGACCGGGGACCCATCAGTCCCCACCAATTATCGCCCTGTTTCCCTTCTTCCAATTGTCTCAAAGCTGTTGGAGAGAGTGGTGCAGCGTCAGCTAGTTCGCCATCTAGACTTGAGTAATGCCCTACCGGATTCTCAGTTTGCTTTCAGGATGAAGTGCTCCACTGAGGATGCCCTCTGTGTTCGCACGGACAGCTTGCAGAAGGCGAAGGACAGTGGTCTGGTAACTGGGCTGTGCCTCCTCGACATGTCCAAGGCTTTTGACAAAGTCCGGCATGGTATCCTCATCCAAGACCTTTTTGACGTTGGTATCACTGGTGTCGCCCTGAAGTGGTTCGCGAATTACCTGACAGATCGCAGGCAGCAAGTTACAGTCGCTTCGGCCACAAGTCGTGCTCTTGACTGCACCTGTGGTGTGCCCCAAGGCTCCGTTTTGGGGCCTGTTCTCTTTAACGTCTACACCCGTGATGTGAAATCGGTCTCATCGCCAATACCCAGCGTGCAGTTCGCAGACGACATTGCTCTGTATGATTCAAACGCTTCCGCTGGGGAAGTCTCCAAATCCGTCTCTTCAGCTGTCACTGATCTCGCCATATGACTTAAGTCACGCGGCCTAATTTTAAATGCCTCCAAAAGCCAGGTAATGACTATCTCACCGCAACATGCTGGGCCTGAGGTCTCTATGGTGTGCTGCGATACCTCTCTACCGATAGTGAAGTCTGCGCGGTATCTTGGTGTCTTTCTTGACAACCGCCTGAGTTGGGATGTTCACGTCAGCGCCATAGTGACCAAAGTTGCGAGGAAGATAGGCGCCTTGTGGCGAGCCCGTCGATGCCTCTCCCGCAGCTCGCGCAAGGTATATGTAAAGGCTATTGTCATGCCGGATATGATATAATATATCATATCCGGCATGACATTATGGTGCCTGCAGCTTCTCTGCAGCCCTCCGCGTGACCCAACTTCAGCGTCTGCAAGCCATGCAAAACCGGGCGATCCGATGCATTGATGGCAGCCCACCATGTTCCGCGATGCAGCCCCTCCTGGCTGCCAACTCGATTTACCGCGTCACTGAACTTTTCAAACAAAAGCTCCTGATCTTCATCTGGCGTTGTCTAAATGACTCCACTAGCCTTGCTCTAGCCCAGCTTCTCAAACCAGCAGCATGCAGCGGCAGAAGTGCGCGCCATCAGCATGCCAATGGTCTGCTCAGCCAGCCAGCTCGCAGTCGGTGTGGCCAAACGAGATTCGCCACCGCAGGAGCATTGCTGTGGAACAGTTTGCCTAGAGAGGTGCGCACTGTATCCAGATTGCAAGATTTTAAGCTAGCCTGCCTTCCTTATGTATGCCTGAAATAAGTTGTGTTTCGTCAGGTTTTGACATGTTCCTTTCTTCTCAGTATTCTCGCTCGCATAGTACTCCACTTCTATGATAATATTGCCTATGCTGTTGCTCATTAGGATTTTGGCAAATTCTATCCTTCGCTTTCATATAACTGGGCCAGGAACCCGTAAAATACAATCAATCAATCAATCAATCATCACATTAGAATCGATCGCCAAATGGTGTGAACGCCGAAATATACAAGTGCTCCGTGCCTGAGACAAAGTCCTTCGGCTTGGCCTTTGCTCACGTAATTCTGCCAATACAACACAAAGCTACTGTTCAGGAACCGGCATTCTGGCCTTCAAACGTCAAATTTCGAGAATGCCCCTTCAAGGCTCACAGTGTAGCAACTGGTCGAGCTGCAGAGGAGCACTAAATGTTCAGTTTTATATCCTAACGCAGCCCCCTTTCAACCCGTAAACCCTCATGCACCTTTCTTTCAGCCACGAAATATTTGCCCCACTGTAAATCCCCTACAGCATGAATTAATTAAAAGTAACCTCAATATAGGATTCCTAAATGTTTGCCATCTTCTCAATAAAATGCATGAAATTGAAGATTATATTCTTTCCCATAAAGTTGATATAATGATGCTGGCAGAGACTTTCTTAACAACCTCCGTTTCCGATGACATCCTACGCATACAGAATTACACCCTGGTCAGACGCGACAGGCCAACTCATGGCGGAGGCTTAGCAGCATATGTAGGAGATCATCTCCGAGCCCGAATTGTGAAGGCTGACACCCAGATGGAAATGCTCATGTTAGAGGTCAGTGGGCAGCGTTCCAAGGTTCTCATTGGTGGTGTGTACCGTCCTCCACTCACTCCTGTGCAATTCCGGCAAGACTTGACGAATGCACTAGACACTGTCATCTCCACACTTCCCACGTCACCTCTGGTCCTTGTTGGAGACTTCAATGTCGATGTAAGCTCCCGCGACAGCCCCCAGCTAAACAGCTTGCTGCACCTGTGTAATACTTTCGACATCAAGAACCAAGTGGACAGTCCTTCCTACCAGAGTTGGACCCCGAGGCAGCCAAACAACCCTGGATCTCGCTCTGGTCGGAGACGATCATGTGAACTCTTGTGTCGTAGTACCTTGTACAATCAGTGACCACTTCGCTCTGGCACTTGATTTGCGACTCACAACGTCCTGCACACCGACCGCGCGACGTTACCGTAACATTACAAGAATTGATATCTGTCAATTTGCACCCGACCTTCTAAATAGCGATCTAGAGAACTTCTGCTTCGCACGGACGGAAGATGAAATGTGGGATATGTGGCTGGAGAAAGTTGTCGCTGCCTTGAACACTCATGCTCCTATCCGTCTACACCGCCCAAAAGCTCCTACCCGGAAATCTTTCTCCTGGAAGACGCCAGCTCTACATGACCTAGTCCAGCTACGTGACGCGGCCCATCGACGGTGGAAAGCATCACCTGCAGACCCTGCTCTACGCAATGTCTTCACTTCTGCCCGAGACGAAGCCAAGCGCATGGCACGACATCTCCGAGCCACCTACTTTAGGGACCTTCTTGCTGTTAGTCAGGCCAACGCACGAAACACCTGGCAGACCATCGACTACCTCAGCAGTCGTAACAAGTCCTCAGTTCCACCAGCCGTCAGTGTCTCACAGCTCAGTGACCAATTCAGCGGTGTTGTGTCAGACCCAACTAGACCACTACGTCTCTCAGCCCCATTGGGTCCCACGAAGAAGGAATGCCTCGAAGAATTTGCTCCAGCAAGTGTGCAAGAGATCGCTAAGCTGCTCTCCAACATAGACGTGCGCAAAGCTGCAGGCAGCGACCAGGTTCCGGCTGCAATCCTCAAACACTGTTCTTCTGTCCTTGCACCGTCTCTCACCATATTAATCAATGCATCTCTGGCTTCTGGTGTTGTTCCTGCATCTCTGAAGATTGCGGATGTTCGTCCCCTCTTCAAGTCAGGCGACAAAGTTGTCGCTAAGAACTATAGACCAATATCGTTATTACCAATAGTTTCCAAAGTCCTAGAACGGGTAGTCCATAGGAGACTCTGTAAGTTCCTCTCCGAAAATTCCTTGTTTCCCACAAACCAGTTCACATATCGCCCGCTTCGCTCCAAGAAGATGCCCTGACATTGGCTGTAGACATATATTTGGAGGCAGCGGATCAGCAGCGCCATACAGGTCTTGTACTTGTCGATATGAGCAAGGCCTTTGATAAGGTCAAACACCAAATTTGGTTACAGATCTATTTCAGCTTGGTATTATCTCAACGGCGCTCAGTTGGTACATGAGCTACCTAACTGACCGCCGTCAGCGAGTCGTCCTGAGCAATGGCCAGTCGTCCACCCTCTCTCCCTGTGAGTGTGGTGTTCCTCGGGGAAGTGTGCTGGGTCCTCTTTTGTTCTCCATCTACACAATGGAAATAGAACAGATCACAGCTCCAGCCCACTCACAGCTGTTTACTGATGATATCCTGCTAGATTCCATCAGTAAATCCGTCGAATTCTTGAATTTAACCCTCTCCCGTTCGGTCTCCAACCTGGCCAACTTTCTGGAAGAAAGAGGCTTAATACTAAATCCCTCCAAAACCCACGTTCTAGCCCTTCATGCGTACCGCAGGCTGCCCTTGTTACTTAACATACCGGTATTATAATGCAATGGAAATCCCCTAGCTCAGACCACAAATGCTCGATATCTAGGTCTACATCTCGACACCCAGCTTCGGTGGGAGACTCAAGTTGCAACTTTCACACGGAAGACCTCCCAGAAACTGACGGCGCTGCGAAACAATTCGCTCCTGCTTAGCTGAGCAACAAGCCCTGCTATTTTACAGATCGTTAATACTACCGGACATGTGGTATGGATCTGATACCTTCTTCTCGGTTCTCTCTGCGCACCAACGGCATCGGCGTTCGGTCCTCGACACGCGATGTATCCGCTGCGTTGCCAACCAGCCATTCCCCTCCCATACAGATCCCATATACACCCGTCTAGGCCTAATCCCCATCATCCAAAACGCCCACTGTAAGCTCCGCCTCCTCATGCTTCTTATCCACACCGCCAGAATTAGTAATCTCCTGTCCAAGCGCCTACGTCGCCAGACTGAAGGCGTCACTCGGATCAACGATCCAAATGCGGATGTTGTCCCTGCCACCAGGCGAGTCTCTGGTGACTGTCGGCCGCTCGTTTCTGCTGTTAGATTATGGAACACCCAAGAGTTCAAGTCCCTCGCCTGCCATAGATCATTCAAGAGACTTTTAAACGTTTATTTTTATGGTTAGCCAGCATCTAGGCTTGGACTTGGAGTCGTGACTCAACTGTGACTCAACTGTGCTTTCTTCTTCTCCTTTTTTCTTTTTTCCCATTCTTTTCTTTTTGAGTATTTCCAGTCTGTGTTTTCTGTGTTCTTCTCTCTTTCGTGGAGGCTTGCTTGTTGTATCCTTGGCTCTCGGCCGTTACTTTATCGCCATCATAATATTGGGCACCGTTGCCCGTTATGTCTGCGATACAAAATAAATTTCAACAACAGGATTAGCGCAACCTCCAACGTTTGGAGAAACACACAACCCCAAGTGTCGGCGAAGACACACTAACCTCTTCTTCACACTTTATTATTGGACATAAAAGGCCACCTGCCGCGAGCCACACATATTTTTGCTTTCTGCCTCGCAAACAGAATACCAAACCAAGTTTATTATTCTTTATTTCCATGATGGCCCATGGCCAATAAGGAAGATACTATGTTTCAAATCAGTCCAGAATCATATAAAATCAGTCTAGCAAGTAAGGAAACCAACACATTGCAGGGGTATGGGGTTATGATGGGATACATTGTGAGCTAATAATAATAATAATAATAATGTAGAAAGGAAAAGGACATATGGAAACTAGTTAAGAGTAACTCTCCACCACTGTAACTAGATACTATATACAGTCAATACCCGAGTTTCAAATAATAATAATAGTAATAATAAGAATGACAGTTCGCATTTCACTCATTGCATGAGGTCAACACATCTGTAACAATTTCGAGTCAAGCAGCTCTATCAGAAGCAGATTGCACAGCATCCAGCAGCGACAGATTAATGCATTGTAAGTCTTTCTTGACAACGTCGATCCATCTCAGACGTTGTCGTCCTCGGGGTCGTCGTTTGTCTGTTGTGTTGATTGACATTAGGAGGGCTTGGAAAGAGGACGATTCTTCGCCTTCCCTCACTACATGGCCGAACCACAGCAGTCTCCGTTGCTTGCAGACTTGGGATAGTGGAGTCTGCTCGGTTCTGGCATACAGCGCTGTGTTCAAGATTCGTTGTGGGTACGTGATACCAATGATGGCACGTAGTTTCTTCTGGTGCCATACATTGGCGATGTCGGTTAATGTTTGCGATAAGGTCCAAAACGCACAACTATACAGCAAGACAGGCAACATCAGGCAGGAAACACATACACAGCCTGGAATTCAGGTTGTGGCGTTTCCATGGAATGCTTGCAAATGCCCGATTTGCAGCAGACACTCTGGGTGCTATGTCTTCTGCTGTGCCTAGCATACTCCCCAGCAGCTTCACCGATTTCCAGGAATCGTCTTCCTTGGTCACAGTGAAATATTGTGTTTTAGCTACTACAGGAGCATATTGGATGATAGAATGAGGCTAGACGCCACTGATTTAAACGCATGCTTGATATTTGTTTAAAGCAGGTCGGTGGGTAGTTGGCTGAAACTGTGAAGGGACAGGTTGATGGGTGAGTTGGTGTGTCGGTATATGTGTGATGTTCTCAATGTGTACGTTCTCATGTGTCGTAGTGCATATGGCTGCTCTGTAATTGGTCGTGCAAGGTGAGGCTGTTACAGGTGAAGGGGAGCGCGGATGCACTTGCTTAAAACATACCCACCAGAATGAATACAATACCCAAAGCAAAGTAAACCGTCAAAATAGAATGTGTAAGCTGTTGGAGAAACTCAACAATACGTGGGCCAGGAAAACAAACTTGATTGTATACTTTTTGCGTCACAAATCACGCAACTAAATTCAGCACGCTATTCACCCATTTTGCGACTTAAATAGATTTTGCTAGAATGATAGGGTTATCCAGATTGGGCATTGAAAGAATTGTACAGGTTTGGAACAGGAATCAGGCGTTTGTATAGGTGTTGTGCTCTACGGTATGTTCAGTGTACCGCTAGAACCATGAAGTAATTGCAACATCCAACTGTGTTGGACTCGACATGATTGTTCTCGATTCGAATTCTGTCGTTAGCAATATCTAGTTCATGTGTCCTCCTTATAGTCTACATGCCTAATGCATATGATTTAGATCACTTGGCTGGCCAGTGATGGACTCAGCCAGGGAATGTCTCACCGCCGGCCGGTGAGACATTCTTTATAAATTTAAATTTCACGGTTCGCGTGAGACTCGGCTGGAAGCCTAGTTTTCCGCATCCGCCGTGGGAACGCCACCACCCTCTAGCATCAAAGGCGCAGATGCAGCGCCTAAACGGTGGGAGGTGAGTAGATCAGACCCACCACCAAGTGGTCAAAGACCGAAGTCCCATTAGCTGCATCCATGTGATGGATGCAGACATTCTTTACTGTTCTTTAATTTCTTGACACTAGTCAGCCTTAAAACTTGGATGTCTCATCCACATCCACTCCGGCTTACCTGGATTTACTTCGCTTTCTTCAAATATCGTCCTGAATCTCCGTCTTAAAAAATGTTATGGCACAAAGCAAATGGTTTCGGGTTGATTAGCGGAAACTCAACCAGTCCCCCTCATTGGGTTTCCTTCACCGAGAATGTCATCCTCAGATTAAGTGCGTGTGATCCTTAGAAATGTGTGCTTGTGTAGGCAAGTCCTTGAGTGAGCGCAAGTGTGCCTTCACGAGCATGTACACAGGCAGTTGTACGCTTATGAACTCGTGTGCGCATGCGCTTGCGCTTATGAAAATGCGTGTCTGAGTGCATGAGCATGTGTATGAATACTATGCGCGAACCAAGGTGAGCAAATCTGCGTGCGTGTCTATTTGGGTGCAGGGGACATTTGCACAGATTTCATACTGAAAATCAATCAGAACAGAGATATGTTCCTGTGATGCCCCCATGAGACACTTCCGTGGGGAAAAACGCACTCAATGTGCCATTGTGCTGCTGCTGCTGCTGCTGCTAGAGTGCACAGCATAATTGTCGATGCATAGCTGCGTGAAATAGAAAAAAACGTCCAAGCTTTGTTAGAAGTTATAAAGCAAAATGTGAGAATGTATTTCACAATGATACGAACTGATGTGCAGTCAACTTATGTGAGATAAGCACATTGCACGTTTTGCAGCACAGAGATAGTTCTAGCCATATCCTTTCCTGAAAATGTCGCCTCTCGCTCAAAGCCACATATTTTCAGTTCAGGCTCTAGGCTTTCAAGCTGGTCTGACATGCCCGATTCGCTCATGTCGTGGAAATCTTCGTCAGAACATTTCTTTCAAATACCAAATTACTCTTTACCTCTTAGTTCAGCCCAATCAGGTTAGTCTCGGTGACGTAAAAGGAAGCTTTTTTGGGGGGGGGGTGGGGTGGGCTGGTTTTGTCCATCATGACGTTATAGCGAGTCCCCCGAAAGTACAATTTGAATCGAACATGTTTCCGGAAAACTGGGTCGGAAGTAAATGGGACCTTCAACTTTCGACCTAGCATCCAAAACGTGATGGCACATGAAGTTTTGATGTTTGGGTGATGTCTCCCATTAACACATTCTTTGATGGAATACCACGGAAAGCACAAGAACACAATATTAACATAACAAAACAAATGACACCACAATAAAAATGATGGAAAGATGAGGAAACTTTGAAATAATCGTGGCAATACCTTTTCAAAACCTGTTGGATAACACCAATTCAAACTTCTAGTTAGCGGAGAAAACTTTGATGAACCCTGGAACCATACAATTTTGTAATAATATTTTCCATGGTGTAGAAAGGGAGGGGCACTAAAGCTTTTGTGGCAATTAATACATTTGGTTGGTGCGAACACAAAACTGACATTTGTATTCGTGTAACTCACTTTGGCATGTTTAATTTTCTGCTATTTTCTTGAGGAAGAAAAGTTCTCAAAAGGGTTTTCCTTTAGATTTCGATGCAGTCGTGAAGCGGTCCTTGCGACTGTCATGTGAGTACAATGCCTTACCTCTAATACTGAGTATTTGATTGGCTACTATTTGTTTTGCAATATACAAGATTATCTTACGAATTCAAATTAACCCAATGGATTTAAATGCAATAACACATACACTGAAATGGAAATCAGAAACTGCACGTGTAAAATAAAGATTTCAAATCCAAACCAAAAAAACTCAAATCAATTTTATACAATTACTGGCTACTAATCTTCTTTGCATCACCATATCTGGTAAAAATCGTTCTGGTTATTTCAGCTATTGTGGTGGATGAGGATACTCTTCTCGTTGTTATTTGTCATATTTTGCACAATGCCTTCTTGTGTACTGTCAATTTTTAGGTTATAACACTTGATACTTTAATCTCTCACCAATATCCACCCCTTCGTGCCTGGTTGTTTCTCACCTGCTCCTAATTCCGTCTTCTACTCCGTCCCAAAGATGGTTATCACAGAACCCAAATGGCGTCTGGTCGACCAACAGAAACTCAATCAGTTCTCCTCAGGTATTCCGACAGTCGGTTGCTGAGTCACACGATATGTAACAGATCTTGGTCTTTGTTGAACAGTGCAAGGTAGCAATATGACTATATGCACCGACTCCACAGAGAATCTCATCGTGCCGTTATCATTTCGGTTCCACACTAGTGAAAAGTTGGAGAACCAGTCAAACGCGAATTCACGTCCACCGTAAGGAAAGAATGCCTTGAAGTTGACCCGCAAAACTGTGTAATCAGTCTCCTCATTGTTTATTCCAGATGAATACGTGAATTTGTCAAGATCCAAGGAAAATTCTAATATTACATCGTTACCGATGAAGTCGAGGATTCCATCCACAGTAGATGTGCGATCGAAGTAGAATGAGTCATGAGTGTGGATCTGCATAACAATGGTCGGATTTGCTATAAACAGTGGCGGGCCCCATAGGTAAGGAATGTCCGATTCCTCGGCTCCCGGAAAGCTGCAGTCGGGATCACTGAAATCGAAAGATTCCAAAATGGCGGTAATTATTGTATCACCTATAAACTCAGGTTCTGGATACTCCATTTTTCATGTGCGATTTGAATTGCAGGCAATTCCAAATTCAGACGTGGTATCCAGAATGGATTATTCGACAAAATCTGCACACGAAGTATCTTTCTTCACAATACAGCAAAAGGCTTGCTGTTGCTTTTTTGCCTCCCGATTTGTAGAAGAAATGCCGCAAATTCACGCTATATCTCGCAGAAAGGCTGAGTAAAACTTTTCACTGATGCGAACAGTCTCCATGGGTTGCACTGAACATTGCGCTGAGATCACCTTTTGTCACCAAACGCTCTCGGAAAATACAAATCCACGCTCTATAATCTGTTTTGCTAATACTTGCTTATAATTGGCTTTGGAAAATAGATGTTTCGTGGGGAAAACCAAGTCAAAGTCGCAGCTTTACACTATTTTGGCCGGTTATTAATGGTTGCATTCCCAACTCATCACAACCACGCGCTCTTCAGCCGAACCATACAGACACCAGCAAGGACACTTCCGTTGAGAGATAATATTGCTCCACGCCTCTAGACAGCTGTTTCGCTCCCGTTCGGAGCTCATCAGTAGAGGATGATAATGATGATAATGGAGAAATGATCATTCTTATACACCAGAAATGGCGCAAGTGCGCGCTTTCCACATAATTATATCAATGGCATATGCAAGCTGCTAAAATGGTAAAGTGTGAGAACAGCGATAAAATTAATAATCATAGCAATATTTAGTTCTGAAGTTTTAATGCGCCGTTAGTGGCAGAGCAGAGTGGACACGAAGAGTCGGTGAAGAAAGAAGGAGAGATGACAAGCCGAGTCGGTGAAGAAGGAAGGAGAAAAGCAAGACACATCCGCAACATCTTTGTTTGATCAAACTGAGCTGAGCTGCTTTATACGAAGCGTCGACCAAGCATCCCTGACTGGAGTGAATGCCCCAGCTGGCCTCTCGTGTGTCAGTGGTTGCTACTAGAACTGTTAGTATCACACTCACGACTACAAGTTTCCTGATGTGCATCGACATTGGCATCAGTGGGGCCTCCCGCTGTCGATCCTGTTGACGGGCGGAAAGGTCGGTGTGAATCCTGAACGGCAACCGAGCCTGTCGCGTTGGGGGATCTCGGCGGTGAGTCTCACCTCGCCTGCAGCATCATAATAATAAACAACATACATGTACTTTCCATTGGCATCAGTATTCCGCGTAAGATTTTCGTCGCCTGTGTGGTGTGTTTCTCCACCAACGAGCGCGTACTATGCGCGTACTATGATTATTTATCGCTGTTCTCACACTTTACCATTTTAGCAGCTTGCATATGCCATTGATATAATGTGGAAAGCGCACACTTGCGCCATTTCTGGTGTATAAGAATGATCATTCCTCCATTGTTGTTGTTGTAGAAGTTTATTTAACGTCGCACCACAAACAGGCGATTTCGCCTCCTTTGATACATGTGGACGACAGAAGGAATGAGAGAGAGAGAGAGGGGGGGACAGAAGTATGGAGAGAGGAAGGGTAGAAATAAATAAGCAATCAACCTCAGGGCTACACCAAAGCAAAAACGGAATGGGAACATACTATATACAAAATAGCTTCATACATATATTGCAAAACACGTTTACTATTCTTCAGTCCGCTATACCACAGAAACACACTAGCCGAAAAGCATTTAAACGGAGCCATGATGCGCTTTAACCTTAATCAGGCCAATGTTCCCAAAAGGGAACATTTCTTTCCGCATGCGATTTGGTCAAGGGAAATTCATTTTTCCTCCGTATTTTCTGTTTATATACATATCTAGAAGGCTGATGATCATGAATCTTGGAATATTTGTCAGGCTTTTGAAATTTTCAAGTATCGGGATATAACGCGAAATGTCGTGAATTTTCGGTATTCGGCCGTACTTCAGAAATTGAGAATTCTGGTGTGAAAAACAGTCTTTCTCAGAGTAATCCACACGTAAGAAGTGCACTCTGCTACTATGGCCACCCAACTGGCCTGAAGATTCACCGGAAATTTGATCATGGCACATAGAAACCCGCCATCTTTCTTCGATGTTCCCAAAAGGGAACGTTGGCCAGATCCGAGACCCAGATATACCTCATTTTCACCTGATTTCAGGAACCAGTATATCTAGCGCATATTCCTTGTTTGTACCATCCGTAAACGTGGATATATAACTGATGGAGCCTTTTTGATGTTTTGATGGTAATTGGACCGTCTCCATGGTAACCAAATTTGGTCATATATTTGTGATTCACTAGCATGCGGAATACAGCAATGCTGTGCGAGGCTGACATTTGCCAAAGTAAAGATTGCTAAACAGTCTCCAAAGGAATATACTTCTGAAGTAGGTTTTCTTTTGTGTAACAAGATTCACTTCAACAATATTCAGCAAAGTATGGATGCTTTATGGCGTTCTCCTGGACTTTCGATGATTTTTCCTCCGCGCTGTTGCATTTTGTCAGAAAATATCGCTTTAGCTGTAATGTGGTATGGCAGAGGGAAAGGTTTACAGTAGCAGAGTCCTTTCTGGAAAGGGACTCAAAAGTGATTCTAATGGAAGCTAAGGACATTGTTGAGAACTCCAACACACTTCAAGACTTAGTCCTAGCGCCACCGATTACTGGCAATCTGAACGTAAGCGCTATAGGGGTAAGGCATCCTGCAGCTCAGGAACTCGAAAAAGAAGTGGTGAGCACACTTGCTCCTTCTCTGAGCACTGCAAATTCAGAACTGGATGGTGCTAATGATTCCGTGATTCTGATGCAGTGAATTTGCTGTGCCCAGGGAAAGAGCATGTGTGCTCACCACTTCTCGTTGAAATAGAGTAGTAATCAGATGATTCAACGGATGATAAGGGTTTCATCGAACTTGCAAGAGATATGGACCTAGACCACTACCACGTGACGAATGGAGAGGATAATGATGTTGGTGCCTTTCCTGTTGATAGTGAGTACGACCGCAAAAAAACGCCAACCCGCTGGAACAACGCGTTGGGTGAAATAGACTGGTGTTTACGATAGGCGTCCTGAAATTGAACTGGACAAATCCCTTCACGATCACCATGAGATCACTACAGCATCGCCCACTTGCCAATCGCGAGATATACACACCCTGTACATCTCTAAACACTATTGGACGAGTAAATACTGCGCAATACCCGCGATACAGACAAGGCCAAGATTAGCTCGGAGACCGACAATCTTGAGAGATTCCTTGTAATTCTTTTTGTCTGGCTCCACATTCCTACAACTGATCTGAGAGTGCCAATTTTTCAAGCAGCGGTGAGCCCCAAGCCAATGTCCTACATCCAGGCTCATCCCGAGATCGCCGTCCTATTTTATTATAGCCGACCGCGCCCAGAAGCACCAGTGTCTTGCTGTTGATGTGCAATACAAGCGCGTTTGACAACAAGAATGTGGACAACACAATGTCGTTGTAAATGGTGCAGAAAAACCACGATATGTTACTGTTCTCAGTGTGGAGTTGGACGCGGCATTTCGATCGAGGATCGAATGCCACGGTGTATACGAGACGCGAACGGTAGCAGCCGAAAACGCTAAGAAACATTGCTGGACACTCTTTGACGACTATTACATATTTTTTTCTTCTCCATCACTGCTTGTTCATGTTTGCATTGCTCCACAAACACTTAGAAGACAACATAATCCATTATATCATATTGCATCTTCCCTTCATAAAAACCATGGTCATTTTGGTACGCGATCCGGCCAACGTTCCCTTTTGGGAACATATAAATATTTCCATAACGCATGGACATATTCAGTTCAAACTTATAAACATGCTTAATTGGTCCAATGCAAGCTGAAACAAAAGAAAACAACTGCAAGAATACGCTGAATTCTTGTGACGGCCAAATTAAGGTTAAAGCAGGGCACAGAACTGAAGGTGGCTGGGCTCGGAACGGAGATCAGGCGGGAGCTGGTTCCACAGGACTGCGCCGATGAACTGCATGGTCGCTCGACCCGCAGGACCGGGCCAAAATGGTACTCGAACGAGGTGTTGTGCTGCTCCCCGAGTGCGGTCACCAGTAACTCTCACGAAGAAGCTGGTGAAGAGGGAGCTAGCTCGGGAGAACAGACAACGACGGACAAAGATGAGGAGCTTAATGTTAAACATGTCCTCCAGGGTGGTGAGGCGGAGCTGTTCAAAGATCGGGCTCGTGCGCGACCACTGTGGCAGACCGAAGAAGCCGCGGATAGCGCACTTCGTTAGACGTGTGAGGGGCTCCATGTTGCCAATTTGAAGTGACGGATAAAAGGCGTTGGAAGCGTACGACAACCTACCCTGGATCATCGACCTGTAAAACAGGATCTTTGACTCCAGGGTGAGGCTTCGGCGGCTCCGCCACAGCGCACCTACTGACTTCCGCACCTGCTGGATTGTGTGATTGACGTGAGGCTCCCAGGAGAGCTGCCCATCTACCATTACGCCCAGGTACCGCGCTTGTTCCACAACTGTAAGGGCTGCATTCATTATCTTCATTATCATCCTCTACTGATGAGCTCCGACAGGGAGCGAAACAGCTGTCTAGAGGCATGGAGCAATATTATCTCTCAACGGAAGTGACATTGCTTTCATATTCTCTTGCTGTGCTGTTCTGCACCTCGCTGAGGACTGGAACCATTCCATCCGCATTTAAATTGGCGTCTGTCGTGCCACTGTACAAGGCCGGTGACCCATCAGTCCCCACCAACTATAGGCCTGTATCCCTTCTCCCAATAGTGTCCAAGTTGCTGGAGAGGGTAGTGCAACACCAGTTAATTCGTCATTTGGACTTGACCCAGGCATTACCCGAAACACAATTTGCCTTCCGCAAGAAATGTTCCACGGAAGACGCCCTCTGTGTGCTGACTGATAATCTGCAGAAGGCGAGAGACAGTGGCAAGACCACAGGGCTGTGCCTATTAGACATGTCGAAGGCTTTTGATAAAGTGCACCACGACAAGTTAATTCAAGACCTCCTTGCGGTTGGAATTTCTGGAAAAGCCCTTAGTTGGTTCGTCGACTACTTGTCCGGCCGCAAGCAGCAGATCCTCATCTCGCCTTCAACCAGCCCTGCTCTGGCTTGCACCTGCGGAGTGCCCCAAGGCTCTGTTCTCGGCCCTGTCCTCTTCAGTATATACACACGCGATGTCCCTTTGGTTTCCTCGCCTGTGCCAAGTGTACAATTTGCAGACGACATAGCCCTGTACGACTCCCAGGCCTCAGCGGCGGAAGCGTCCAGAACCCTCACCACAGCGGCAACTGCTCTGGCCGGTTGGCTGAAGTCCCGAGGCCTTATCTTGAACGCCACCAAGAGCCAGGTTCTGACTATCTCTCCCCAGCAGCATGTACAGGAAGTAACAGTCAAAAGCGGCGACTGTCTCCTCCCCTCAGCGTCTTCTGCGCGCTACCTCGGCGTTCACCTTGACAATCGCCTAGATTGGGACACCCATGTAAACTATGTGGTCACCAAGGTTGCCAAGAAAATTGGCGCCTTGTGGCGGGCACGCCGAAGCCTATCAAGACGCTCTCGTCAGGTGTATGTGAAGGCGGTCTTAATTCCCGACCTGCTTTATGGCTCCTGCTGTTTTTCAGCCGCAATGCGAGAGGGTCAACTGAAACGACTGCAAACCACGCAAAACAGAGCCATCCGCTGTATCGATGGCAACCCGCCCCGGACAGCCATACAGCCGCTGCTCACTGCTCACTCCCTGTACCGTGTCAGCGAGCTCTACAGGCAGAAAATATTGATCACCATCTGGCGGTGCATCAACGCCCGCACCAGCCCTGTGCTCGCCCAGCTTCTGACCCTGGCACAAGGCACCCCTACCCGCCATCAGCAGTCAAATGGCCTACTAAGCCAGGCAAACCGTAGCCGCCGCGGTCAGCGGAGATTTTCTGTTGCTGGTGCTCTGCTGTGGAACGCTCTCCCTGGTGAGGTCCGCACAATTACCCGGCTACCTGAGTTTAAGCATGCATGTGTACCATACGCCTGTAGGGAGTAGTTCGAGTTGCTGCTGATCGCTCTGCTCTCCCTCCCCGTGCAGTTCAGTAACCCGCACGTAGTATCACAGATACATCGTATTCTCTCTCTCCCCCCCCGTTTACCCGCAGTTATTAGTATCCTATTCTCTTACTATGTGCTTCCATAGCTTTTACTATGTTCTTCCATAGCCACTTCTAGGCTAAGCCTTCGCCGTCATTTTATTGGGTCGTCATCCCGTTTGAATGTGCGAAGTGAAATAAAAACCAACCAACCAACATTGCTGGTGTCTGTATGGTTCGGCTGAAGAGCGCGTGGTTGTGATGAGCTGGGAATGCAATGAATTGAAAATATGGCCGAAAGCTCTGTCGCAATATTTAGTTCGGAAGGTTATTAATGGTGTATTGAAATTCAATTAACCTTCTGTTGACTAAGTAAAAATCCAGTGCTTTCACTCAGGAATCTACGGTTGCATTTCGACGACAACTCTGGTCGGCGGAGCTTAATGGGCCACACAACCACACTCCATCATTCACCCCAGTGTCTGGAGATATGTGGATTTTGTAGAAGAAAAAACAAACAAAAAAACAAGAGATATCTAATGAACTTAGAAGTTGCGACTTCGGCGGTAATAGTCATGAAGTTGATTGTTCCAACTAGGAACACATGCTGCTTGCCGAACTTGTCACTTGACTGACTCACGACTGCCATCCGAAGCACACGAGGAGCCCGTCGCACCTTCCACTCAGCAAACCATCACCCACTGCCGCTGACACGCTGGGAGGCCCCGCGGCATTCACCTAGTATATCGTCGTCAGAGCTGTGTCGACGGTACAATAACGCTGGTAGAAACAAACAGTAGGTCGTATGGTATTGCGTCCTCCGGATTGTTCCTTGACTCGTCTTGTCCCTCTTCTTGCTCTGACGCTAACGGCGCGCGTATCATATTATTACAGGGTGCGACAGAGCTCTCAGCCATTGAAGAAAATGTTGAGTCACTTCCACCATCACACTGCGCTCTTCAGCCTACTAGACTCTCCTGCACACAACCATCACCATTGCGAGGACACTTCCGTAGACGATATTGATAAACTCCTTCAGGCACCTGTTTCGCTAATACATAGCTCATCAGTGAAGGTAGATGTTGGTAATAATAAAGCTGTGCGGACCCTTTCTAGCGCCAGACGTTACAGAAGTAACATATTTTGCATAGCTAAGGGACTTAAAGCTGTGTGGTACGGGATACGGCCAGGCATGCCTAATTGCCGATGCTGTCCTTGATGGTATGGTACAGGACAGGTACGGGATAGCGCCAGGCATGGCGATAGCACAAAAAAACAAACAAACACGGAATTAAAGCTGTGGGGACCCTGGCTAGCGCCAGACGTTACTGCAGTAGCCGTCTTTTGCGTAGGTATGGGAATAAAATAGCTCCATTGCTGTGCTGCGACTTTGGTATGGTTCTCGTGGAAATTTAGGAATTGAAAATGTACACCAAAGGTCAACAGTATAATGATTAGCGACACAATTGCCAATTTAACTTGGGATTTCTTAAACTGAGTGCCGTTAACAGTGCAAAACGATTGAGGCGCAACCCTGCGTGAATCACTGTGCCATTTTCAAAAACTGCCAATTCCCGTGTGAAAATATGGGAATTCTCTCATATAAGGGGAAAATAATACAATTCAGTAATTGCTCTGTGTTGAAGAATATTTAAAATGTGTTGGTTTGGAGGGAACGTTTTGTCCATAATGTCAAGGATTCTAGTCAGCTGCTGGTCAAGATAAGTGATTCACGATGACAGTGTTTCCAGTACCGTTTCATGATCCACAGTTCTTAGGTACGTTGATAATAAATACTATTCTGACGGATTCGATTAATACTATCACGGATCCGATTACCGCCCTGGTGGTCGTTCCAAATTGGCCTGAGTACACCGATAATGTCCAATGGGGTCCGCCTCTCTTTACCGACGACGTATTGTGTGTTCTGCAAGTTCACGGATGCAATCTATTCCATGTTCATCGTACTTCTTATATTATTCCAATCATTACCCTCATTTCTAGGATGGACCTTGACTATGTCGTTGAGAAAAGACCCTTCAAGTACGGTACGGGAGCAACTGGCGAGTTACCAGATCACACCGTTCTGCAGTCAGCCTTCGAGACGCGGTTTTCCGATCAACCTCATCATTTCGCATTTGACGGGGTCTGGACTTTTTCGCTAGTGTGGAGCACACTTCCTGGAGAGAAGATTAAGGTCTCCGTGGAATCTATCCATATTGCTATACTGCTGCCATGCACTGTTCTTCAGCGACAAGGACCTATTGTTTATCGAGTGACCGAGCAACCGATGGATCTAGGCGAAAGCACATCAGATGAGGAGAACTGATTAAGTATCTGGTTATCGAACCAGTGTCTTTCCTTTTCTACGATCAACGTCTGAAACAGTGTTACAGGACTGATTATGGACGTATGCAGGCAAATCCAAGGAAGCCGACAAGTATTAGATAATGACATCAAGGTATTACGTATTCGAACCTGTCAGTGATTTCAAACTAGGAGTAAACGTGCTTGATATCTTTATGGACAACCAGAAAAGTCTCGTTGTCAACATTTCTCCACGACATTTTGTTGTTGTTGTTGTTGCTGTTGTTGTTGTTGTTGTTGTTGTTGTTGTTGTTGTTGTTGCTGTTGTTGTTGTTGTTGTTGTTGTTGTTGTTGTTGTTGTTGTTGTTGTTGTTGTTGTTGTTGTTTTTGTTGTTGTTGTTGTTGTTTCACATCTTTATTCTCACGATGGCCTGTTGTTGTTGTTGTTGTTGTTGTTGTTGTTGTTGTTGTTGTTGTTGTTGTTGTTGTTGTTGTTCTTTATTCTCACGATGGCCTGTGGCCAATAAGAGAAGTTGTTGTTGTTGTTGTTGTTGTTGTTGTTGTTGTTGTTGTTGTTGTTGTTGTTCTACATGTCTCCCTCAGGTGTTATGGTATGAATGAATTCATTACTTCTATGGAAGAGATTTTGATTGTAGGCGGTACGCGACGTATTATTAAAGAAGGCATAGACTCCACACGCTCCCGTTCTTTATGTTCAGAGGTGGTGCAATGTTACGAGTTAACATTTCCAATATGAAATAGGTACATGCACAAAGTTTATTCCTGTACCCCAAAAATGTGCATTTTCTAAAACACAAGCGACACTTGCTGTGGCGTAATTATATCGAGCTAGTGGTCAAATTCGGTCTGCCTGGCATTATTGTCATTGCGATTTTTTCGCCTGATCGGCTTTTCGATCGGCTAAGAGAATGTCCCAATCCGGCCATATTATTAGCCCTTAAGTCATATTCCGGCTCAAAGCGGTACTTGAAGTCACCTATCACAGTATAGATGGACATTTACTTGCACGCTGTAGAGGCACTAACACATCCATTTTCGGTGAATTCAGCGCGAAATTTGTAAATTCTACGCAATTATCGGCGATTTCAGCCATTGATTTCAGCGTCTTTTCCTGCTGACTCTTTTCGGAAATGCCTAAACTCGCAGTCACCTTTCGCAGATAATGGCTACAATTATTATTATTATTATTATTATTATTAGACACAACCTCATAGCATGTGACAAGCATAGCTAATGCAGGGACAGAATCCCCTGAGACAAGGGCGTTGAGCCAGCCACGGCAATAGTAAGCTAGGAAAACAAAGCAAAATAATATGAATTAAAGCAGAAAATGAATGGACAATTACAAAGAAAAACGATTAACGGAAGTGAGCACTATCAAAATTCGTGCATCACCCAGGTATTCGAGAATGTTCTTCGATGATAATTATTGCGTCTAGTTCAGTTGTGATAGTAGATCTTTAAACTGACCAATAGAAGAACAAGTTTTCAGACCGTATGGTAATGATAACCAATGAGAGTAGCCGGAAAACAAAGGGGACTTTAGATACTGGGCTGACTTAACAAGAGGCAGGGTGAGCGCGTTACGGGTTGAGCTTGTCGAAAACCAATTGTACTTCATCATGTGTGAAGGGGTTTTATGAAGAAATATCTTATGAACCAGTGTACAGAGATGGTGCTTATGACGAACGGAGAGAGGAGAAGTGTGTGCAAGTCGATAAAGGGCATCCGAAGGAAAACATCGATCCTTGTTGTAAATAATTTTAAGTATAAATCTATGGTGGACTTCTAATTGGCTCAGAGTTGTGTCAGAAAGGCCACACCAAGCGGTATCGCAATAGTCGAATATAGGGAGAATATAGCACTGATAAAATAATAGTTTACACTGGATGGGCAAATGAGTGCAATGTGATTGTAGTACCCCTAAGGCTGAACTGGTTCGCTTGCATACACAGTTGACATGTGCAGCCCAAGAGAGTTTGCAGTCAAACATCACACCTAGATGTTTGTGCTGAGTAACAACACGGATAGGCATAGTCGAGTCAGGGAAGAATAATGGTTGATCAGGAGGGGATGAAGAAATATACATGGCTTCTGTCTTGTCAAAATTGGGCTGGAGTTTCCACGTTTGCATCCACATGACAGTGCTGTTGATGCGATGCTGCATGGTAAGGAGTAATTGTGCAGGGGAGGAATCAGAACAGATAAGGCCAGTGTCATCCGCATACAAACTAACATCGGGGACAACTGAAGGTAGGTCATTAACGTAAAGCAAGAATAACAAAGGACCCAGAATGGAACCTTGGGGCACTCCAGACGTTACAGGGAGGGGATCAGACAAGAAATAGAACAAGCGAACAGCCTGAGAACGAGCAGACAGATACGAGGATATCCAACGCAAGGCAGCATCCTCCACCCGGAAGGTGACCTTCAACTTGGCAAGTAAGCCACGATGCCAAACGGTGTCGAATGCCTTAGCCAAGTCGAAAAACACCATTCCCACGTGCTCCCCACAGTTCCTCTTTGTCGCTATGTCTTGGACAAGTCGAGTCACCTGGTATTGAGTTGAGTCACCACGGCAGAATCCCGACTGAGCTGGTGAGAGAGCCGGAGCGATGTGCAGGTAGAGGGAATCGAATACAATACGCTCACAAAGTTTGGAAACTGTGCGCAGCAGAGAGATGGGGCGGTCGTTTGCCGGGCAAGCACGGGAGCCTTTATTCTTGTAAAGCGGTGTCACGATGGCGGATTTCCAATCCTGTGGGAATGTACCAGTTCGAAATGACATATTAAAAATAATGGCGAGAGGATAGGCTATTGATGGTGCAAGAGACTGCAGCACTTCATTCGGGATCCCATCTGAGCCGGGAGACTTTCCACATTTCAGGCGCTTCAGATATTTCCGAACTTGAAACGTAGTGACAGTGATTGTACGAACGGAACAGATATGAAAGGCGATTGGGACAAAGGGGGAATGCGCCACGAAGGATCATCAGGTAGCCCAAATGAGGTGAACTGAGTGTTCAGAACATCAGCTATGCTCTTGGGGGACGTGGCGACCGTACCGTCGGATGCTATCATCGTTTGGGGCATGACACGGCCGGAAGTGTGCCGCTGTGCTCGCACAAACTGAAAGAGTGTAGGTCGATTCGGTGACGTTAGTGATGCTTGGATGGAGCGTATATATTGACGATGTGCTTGCCGAGACAGGTGCTTTACAGCATTCCTTTGTCGGTTATAAGCTGCATGATTTACTGCTGTCGGATATTTTTTGTACACACTATATAGATCACGCTTGCGTTTTACAGCAGACCTGAGCTCAGCAGTAACCCATGGTGGAGATTGCATGCGGGGTCGTGGAGATGTCACAGTGTGGGTGGCTCCGAATGAAGTGAGGTGCCGACGGAAGGCGGACTGGAGCTCACAATCAAAGTGATGAAGTGCGTCATCAACATCAGTGTACGAGTTCAGAGAGGACCAGTTGTAGCCAGCTAAATCAGCGTTGATTAATTGCCAAAGGTGCGAAGGTACTTGTTTGAAGCGATACAGTGAAGAGGGAGGACCAGTGGCAGAGTTGGGGAAGTAGTTCGAAATAGGGGCGTAACATAAAGTGCAAACAATCTGTATATGGTCAGACATACCCAAGGGAGGTGCTTGATCAATTGAGCGCACGAGGCGTGGTCGGTTGGTGATCACCAAAACATTGTATTTGCACTCTATTGAGGCACCAAAACCTCGATTTTCGGCGAATTCAATGCGAAAATTGAGCAATCGGCGAATATTTGGGCCGGCGGGTGTGGAAAATGCCTACTCACGACTGCCATCCAGAGCACACGAGAATTTCATCGAACCATCCACTCAGCAAACATGTAAGAAAGCACCACTTCTGCTCACTGTGAGACACACTGTTTCTGGGAATTTATCCTCATCAGTTGAGCTTCAGTAGGCTGAGGAAGATTGTGCCTGAAGAGCGCCACTGGCATAGTGCTCTCCAGGCACGAACATCACCAGGATACAAACTTACAGAGACCTTCCGTTTCCAGCGCAACCAACACCTCGTGAACACCAGACAACAGCATGAGTCAGTGTCGCTCGTGGAGGTGCTGAACAAGCTCTAATGACCGTTGCCCCATCAGAACGTTGTTGTCTCGAAACCATCTAATTCGCAAGCCCGCACTGGGGACAATAATGTGAAGAAAAGGTTGGTGTGTCCTCAGCGATAGTGCGGGAAGAGTGTATTGCTCCCTACATGGGAGCTCGCGGTTTTCCTGCCGACTTGAATTCTCACTTGGCTGACTAACGACTGCCATCCAGAGCTCACGAGAAGTCCATCGAACTGTCCACTCGGAAAACCTGCAAGAAAGCTCTTAATATCTTCACGTGGATTATTTCTACAATCATGTATTTCTTATAACTTACGGGCTTTCCACACTATGACAAATCACACTAAAATATGACATTTCGTACTTCTGATGATGTCAATTCTTTTTCTAACCGTGCTGCATTGTTCTTTAATGCACTACCCTCTGAACTCCGCAGTTCTTCGCCCACTCAGCATTAAATAATTTTCATGCAAAAATTTAACAACTTTTTTGTTGTTGTTACTTTATTTTACTTCAACAGAATTACAGGCAGTAGAATGCCTTCTCACTAGACCAGGTCTAGTTCTCACAAAATTTAATGATGAAGAATGTGAATGAACATGCTAAAGCTAATGAAAAACAAGAAATATAAAAAAGATTTTGAAGGACCAAAAAATTTAATGCAGGTCAACCGCTTTCTTAACTTCCTTTTTGGCCGCGTTACCAATGTGTAGTGAACGTTGTATATCCTTGAGTGACCGTTGTATATCCTTATTGACTTCTTTTTCCATGGTGCAAGTCACACTCCATGTATGTTCTTCATCATCTTAACCTTTACTGGGTCTTCACATTGGCTATAGCCTCATCTTTTACTTTTACTTTTCCTTTTTGCCTCATCGGCGCTCCTTGAATTTTTGTGTCAACACTGTTGAGTTGGTCGATGTTAAATAAATACTACTACTACTATGGCCACAGGCAAAACATTGATCTTCAGGTTGTTTTTGTTCCCGTTCCCTCTATCACACTTCACCTGTACTTTCTGATGTATACTGCTGCACACAGTCTTCCTGAGCATACTCAATTATATGACGAGCTCATATGTCCCACACCAAAGCCAATCTGCACACGGGTTTCTCTGCTCACCAGGGAGTACTGCTTTCGTTGCTTACTGCTCCTTTCAGTGATGTTCCGAATAAGGACACTCAGATTATCGACTTGAAGGAGCAGCAGGGTCCATTGCTTGTTTTTCACTTGAAATCAATATCATGAATTCCGTTAAGTACCGTTGATCCGCCCCCTCTCTAATTCGTGCCACACGGTTCTGTTGTAGGACCGTTCCTTTTCAGTATCTGCACCGGCGAAGTTTCGACGCTAGCTAACCAGTCTTCAACAGTTCAATTTGCCGATGACATCGCGCTGATCATCAGCTGCACATCCCTCGACACGGTATCTGCTACGCTACCCGCCTCTGTTTCTGCACTTGCTGACTGTTTGCAGACCTGTGGTCTCATTTTGAATGCAGCCAAGAGCCAAGTGATTCCTGTATACCCAAACAGGAAGCCTCAGCAGCCCCAGCACACGATCAATGTAAAGTGTTATGAAACGCCGATTCCTGTCGTTAATGCGGCCAGGTATCTTGGAGTGCTCCTAGACTCGGATCTGGCATGGACGCCCCATGTTGATCGCTGCATCGCTCGACTGGCCCGGATGATCAGAGCACTATGGAGGTTGCGTCGCTGCTTGACTCATCAAAGCCGAGTTCTCTTCTTTAAAGCGATCATCATGTCTGACCTAATGTACGGATCCAATGGTTTCCCCCACTTCTTACTGCCAACCAGTTGGATTGGCTACAAGTCATGCAGAATCTGGAGGCAAGGTCGGTTTTCGGACACTCGCATCACACCTCCGCGCGCACCCTCCTGCCTAAATTGGACACCTACAGAGTATCCGAGATATCCAGGCAGAAGTTCATGCCTGACGTTCTCGGAATGGGCATGCAAGTTATGATCTGCAAGTCCTCCTAGTTCCTTCGTCAGCTGACCCAACTGGGTTGCGCTCCACATTGGATATCAGTGACCACTTTGCAATACTTGCGAGGCTGCCTATTTCAGCAAGTCACCACTTGAAACAGCGTCTGTGCAAGACTGGTTGTTTGCACAAAGTGGATTAGAATATTTTGCCATGAGACCTGGAGAAGACACTAAAATACTTGTGACTCTGTCTGTGTGGATGTGCTTGCGTCGTCACTCACTGCGGGAATCCAGACCACTCTAGAAAAATATGCTCCATTTCGGGAACGGTGCCGCGAATCTCGACGTCCTTGCCCCTGGATTACAGATGAGTTAGTGGCAAGTGTTCGTGAATGTAACCGGGCGCATCGTCTCTGGATCCGAGACAAAACCGATCAGAACCTTCAAGAAGCGCACCGATCAGCTCGCTACAAAGCAAGGCAGTTGGACAGGAGTTTGCGCAACTTGTACTTCATTAAGGGATGTGATACATCAGATCAACGGCAACTTTGGGCTGCCGTGAAAGATGTCACAGGTCGACAGAAGACGCGAAAAGAACCTGAAGCGCCGCTTGAGTCACTCAGTAAATTATTTGGAGACATTGTGCATGGCCCTATGCGGCCACCTGAGCTGCATATACCACATGGTCCGGCCTCTTCTTCTAGCTTCTCAACATCTCAGCCGGTCCGCGTGTCTATAATGTTGCACAATGCTTACAAACTGTGAGCCCTCACAAAGCATCTGGGAGTGACAACATTCCTGGAATTAAAAAGAAAAGAGTTGGTGAACAAGCCGTTGATTATTCACTCTCATTGTAATATCAAAAAACTGACGATGTTGTTCAGAACAACGAAACGTCTGGAGAAGTATCGTAAATATTTCTATCGTTTTTAAATTTTATCAAATACACCACTCTTTGGTCTAGAAAGAATACTTTTTTGATATTCCTGGAATTGAGCTGCAGCAGTGTGCAGACGTCCTGGCACCTCCATTTACCACCCTCGTCAATACGACCTAGACATCAGGTACTGTGCCAGTGTGTTTTAAAACATCACACATTAGTCCACTGTTCAAGAGTGGCGATGCAACATCCCCTACTAACTATAGACCATTGTCATTGCTCCCTATTCTGTTCTGGATTTTGGAGTTCTTTGCAAAGAAGCAACTCACAGCAGACCTCACGCAACACAGCATATTACGTGGCAGGCAGTTTGCCTACAGGAAAATGCATTAGTTCCAGCCGACAAGCGTTGGCTGTTGTCCAAACAAGAGCGTAAATACACGGGTATTGTGATGATTGACATGTCAAAAGCGTTTGACCGTGTCCAACATCAACGTCTGATTGATAAATAATTCACCCTGGGAGTCAATGGCAGAGTATTGTTATGGTTGGCTAGCTATCTGTCTGGGCGTTCTCAGCGTGTCAAGGTGTGTGAGGCTCTCTCTGATGCAGTCCCATGCTCAAGAGGTGTGCCCCAAGGCAGTGTTCGCGGGTCCGCTTCTCTTTGTCCTTTACACGAGTGACATTTCCCACATCATACCTTCAATTGTTGTTCATCAGGAGTTCGCGTACGACATCATCCTAGATTTGTCTGATTCAGATTTGGACACTGTTTGCAGGACTTTGACTACGGCTGTGACACGTCTGTCTGACTGGCTCTCCGAAATTGGGCTTCTTCTGAACACCGGCAAAACCCAAGCCATGGTAATTCAACCTCGGGGACTCACTGGAAACATACCAGTCGTTAAATGTAAGGATCAAGCCTTAACTGTTACCTCCACTGCCAAATACCTTGGCGTAACCATTGATGACCAGCTATCCTGGCAGCCACATGTCTCCAGTGTTGTGCAGAAAGCGTCAGTCGCCATCAGCCAGCTGTGGCGCCATGGGCGATCTCTGCCTATAAGAGCCCGCAGACTTTGGTACATTGGCATTGTGCAAGCATGACTAACGTACGCACCCAATGCATTCTTCCCGTCGCTGACACAGCAGCTGCAGAGTCGTTTAATTAATCAAATCCAGCAAATCCGGAATTCGTGAAATTGTCCGACTCTCCAGCCGTGCATCCACAGCCCCCTCCTTGTGAGCTTATCTATTCGATACCTAACTAAAATTTCACGACAAGGTTTTGTTTTTTGTTTTCCGTTGCCTATAATTATGATCTTGTAAGTCCTCTTTTCTACACCTACTTTCAGTTGACAGCTAATACTTAAGTATCCCGGGATGTTCGCCGAATTACTCGAGAACAGGAACAACGGCTACTGCAAGTGCCTTTCCTTCCTGGACCTTCCGGCCGTCAGTCATTGACATTAAAATTTTGTTGGAAGCAGTCTTTGGAATGCCCTTCCCAGTGATATTTGCCTCCATATTGCGGCTTTTGCCTTTAAACTGGCTCTGAAAAGAATTAATTGTAATTTGTAACCCGTGTTAATCACGCTCCTTCCTGGCTCGCCATCCCTACACATTTTTTGCATATTTTCTCTGTGTGGTCTTCACTGCATGCTTACACATACACACACCGCACTATTGTTTTTAAGATTAACATCATTATTACTTCTGCATATGCATTACATACTATGATCATGCTGGCTTCATCCCTTATCTCCTAAGCTACCCCCCCCCCCCCCGGTGCGTCTGCCCAGTGTTGACTCCGAGACCCACAGTCGGACGAGCTGCCCAGGCCTCACCACCACTGCCGTTTCCGTGCTGCCTTCTCGATACATACGTATGTACACTGTATATCATGTGCACATTCACATGTCTGAAGGTTTGTAGTTTTCAATAAAAAAAATAAAAAATAAAAAAAAACACCCATTTGAATTGTATACATACTTTGTGCTATCATGTTATGATTCTTTTTAATATTTCCTTCTCTCATAATTTTCTATTCGTTCTTAGCAGGAACCGGAGATTGTATCCTCTGGTGAGAAGGCAGAATTGCCTGGGCTCTAAACGAATTCAAATAAAAGAAACAAACAAACAATGGGTCTGTACTAGCCTGGATGACGCAGGCGGAGGCTCGGGCACTGAGGTTATCCTTGATGCCATCGGGGCTGTTTGATAGCGGGCCCGTCAGTCACGTCAGCAGAGGCAAAAGAAACAGGAAGACAGAGTGGCACAGTTGCGCCCCATGCTACCGCGGGCGCAACAGCTTTTGTTGGAAACGGCTGGTGAGAAGGGTGTTTCAAATAGGTTATCCTCTATGCCGTCTTTCGTAAAGCCCACTTCAATCCTAAACAAATCGGATTTTCGTGATGCTGTTTGTATTTGGTTTGTCATTGGAGGGAGTGTACAGTTCCTGTATTTGTGGGCAAGACATGACAATAGATCATGCCATGAGTTGCCCGGCGGGTGGTTACCCAATTGCAAAACATAACGAGATCCGGTACATTCTGTCGGAAGCTACAAGTATTCGGGAAATACTGCCAGATGTGGAGAAGGAGTCTCTTCTCAAGCCGTTTGAAGGAGAAACACTACCACATCGAACTGCGAACCGGTCTTTGGAGGCGCGTCTGGATATCAGGGCGCGGGGCTTCAAGACCCGGCAGCGGTATGCCTTTTTTGATGTACGGGTAACGCACCCTTTGATCCTAGAGGGTGGTGGCGTTCCCACGGCGGATGCGGAAAACTCGGCTTCCAGCCGAGTCTCACGCGAACCGTGAAACTTATTATTTTTTTTATTTTAACGCACCCGAAAGCAAGCCGGCTGTCGCGTACAAACGTCCTGCGTCAGCTGAAGACCCATGAACAGGCCAAAAAGAAAGAATATTGTGCCCGTGTAAATATTGTAGGGACAGCATCATTCACACCGTTACAGGGTATTCACACGACAGGCACTTGCGCATTTTACAGGGTGACATACGAGAAAGGTGACTATGTGCAGCTGCAATCGACGACAGGCGCGTTTGCATTTTTGAATGCTTCACCGACCAGTAGTCATTGGTATTTCAAAATTTCAAAACATGCATACAATAATTATCATGCTCTAAAGAGCCGCGTAAAAAATCAAGTCTTGTTTCTCGATATTTGGTGTAAATGTACTCGTGCTCGCCACGATTATCGTGAAAGTGGACCCCCAGCTCGCTTGCACTTTTCAGCCATTTTCAGCCACTTTTCTCGTTCACAGGTAAAGTACCATAGCAACTTTCCGGTGCACGTGGATTTGCCCGTCGTTTGAATATGCCATTAGTGTTTTCAACATCCGGCATGTGTGGGCCAGAGGGTCTCTTTTTTTGAAAAATTTGGTATCGCTGGTTGTTGAGAAAAATCCTGAGTTACATTATTCTGTAGTCATGGGACAACTTCGATCTGTATTGTCGCTGTGTTTGCTCCGCTGGTGTATTACTTGCATACGTGGTTCGTGTGCATCACACAAGCGCCAGGGCCACAGATTTTTAACAAGCTGCCATACACGCTGTGCCCTGGCTCGTTTGTAGACCTCTAAATCGTGCCAATATTGAGGGGTATGCTAATTTCATGGTTCTCTTCAAAAGATTTAGCGCGGGCTTTGGAATGTCGACCTACACCCCAAAAGAAACTTACCTGCAACATCTAAGCGATATATCAGAGATCGACTTGCACAAAATGTTCTGGTTTTCTCAGATGTGCTCTCTTAATCAGTCAACATCTACCTTCACTGATTAACTATGTATTAACGCAACAGCTGTCGGAAGGAATTATCAATATCGTCTACGGAAGTGTCGTCGCAATGGTAATTATTATTATTCTTTTATTCCACGATGGTGTGACGCCAGTAAGGATGATTGATAAGTGCGATAGAACTGGTACTAGCCAGAAACAGCTAGATGGAAATTAACCGGGGAGGCAAGAAGCAATGGATCATGAAAAACAAGCGGGGGCAATAACGTTAGCAGGGGTGATCGAGATACTTTAAAGTACACGTTCGAGATATCAGAAACCAGGGGGATGCGCGGAGCAGGAACAGGTACTGCTCAAAAGAAGACTAGATGCACTGTTTCGGAAAGCATTTCTACGAGGTTGGGTTGTGATGTCGATAGGGAGTGAGTTGTAGAGGGTGAGGGCACTGTTGATGGGGGAATCTCGGTGCCTGTTTGTGTGTGCGTGTCCGATGGAGTAGGTCCTTGTCTGTCGAAGGGTGTATGGTTGGTGTTGACGTTGTGGTGCAAGATGTGGTTGTTGCAGGTGTGGTGGGGAGGTTTGGTGGTGGATGTCCGGTGCTAGTAGGACTTGTTTAACAAGGAGTCGTGAGCTAATAAGGGTCGGGAGCTTTACATGATGGAGGAGAGAACTGTGGTGAACTGGTGCAAAGAGGGGAATCTGAAGGCAGATGCGTATAGCACGGCGTTGAATTCTCTCCAGTGTATCCCGCTGTTGCTATGTGGTGTTGGAGGGGGCAAGGCTGCCATATTCGAGAACGTGTCGGATGTAGGTCGTGTATATTAACAATAGGCTGGAAGCATTCATTGTGCCACGTGTCTTGTGGAGTTGTTGTAGTAGTTTTTTGGCTTTGTTGGTGGTTTCTATGATGTGTTGGGTCCATCGCATAATTATCGTCTTGGAGTGTAACACCAAGGTGTCTGTGTTGGTGGACCTGCTGCACCTGAGTCGAGTGGAGCGTGATGTGGATGGTGTGTTGGGGTTGGAAGGAAAGGACGACGGTTTTTGTGGTGTTGACGAGGAGATGCCAATCCTTCAACCATCGTCCTGCTGCGTCCACGGCACGTTGGAGGAATGCAGCTGACAAATCCCTGGTGTAATGCGTCGCGATGAGTGCCGTGTCATCGGCGAACTGGCTGCATTTGGTGTGGGAGTTTGTACATGCTGGGGGGAGGTCGATCGTGTACACCAGGAAAAGAAGAGGCCCCAGGACAGAGCCCTGGGGTACTCCAGCTGGAATGGGTTTCCATGATGACAAGGCGGAGCCAACCTTGACGCGTTGTCGGCGGCGAGTCAGGTAGCTTGTGAGCCAGGGCAATGCCACGGACACCAAGGTGCTCGAGTTTGGCCAGGAGGCCAGCATGCCAGACTCGGTCAAAAGCCTTTGATAAGTCAAAGAAGCATCCTGACACTGCCTGACCGGCATCTCGGCTGGCGGAAATCTCATGCACTAGGCGGGAGAAAACAACACGGACATTCGTATTCGTGTAACACACTTTGGCATGTATTATGTTCTGCTAGTTCCGTGAGGAAGAAAAAGTTCCAGACAGGGTTAAGCGCGATGAACAATATCACTTCTGCGACGCGATGAGCGCGCGACGAGCAATGGGATCGACAGCTATTTTTTGGGAAATTTTTGAATTTCAGTCAGTCGCAGCTCCGTCGCAGGTCTCATCGCGGGAAGCTGAGCCTTGTTCAACTTCTGCGACGGGCCACGAGCGATGTGCATCACTTTCTACAGGGCGGGCGCAACTGACAGCTCGCGTGCAGTTTGGACTCTGCATGGCCTGCAACGATGCGCGATGGGCAGTGCATTGTGCATCGAATACTCCTGGTGCGGTACCAAAAGACTTTCGCTTTTGGTCATCTCATTGCAGAAGTGATGCTGTTCATCGCGCTTTAGATTCAAAGGGATTCTTTTAGATTTGGATGCAGTTGTGGAGCGGTCCTTGAGACTGTCATGTGAGTACAATGCCTCACGTCTAGTACTGCGTATATAAATGGCTACTACTCTTCATTTTGGATAAAGAAAGGTAAAGGACAAAAATGTTACGAGTTATGACAAACTGTGCACCAACGTAACCAGATCGTATACACTCAGCAAGTGCGACAAAATGGCACAAAACTGACAAGGAGTACTGAGACATTCAGCGACCTGACACCTAGCTCCAACACTTCTCCAAGGCGCAAACCAACAACCTTCCAACTTGGAAGCCTCAGGTCCGGAAAGGTCCAAGAGGGGAAGGAAAGCGCAACGAAGAAGAGCATGAACTACGCATCACGGCAACAAAGAATATCGAAAGTTACTGGAAGATGACGAAATTAGGAAGACTATAGGACAGACCGGCCTTACTACAACTCGACGACGCAAAGCAACAGACCACCCAACTTGGGAGGCTCTAGTTCCATCCGAGTTCAAACTTTTAATTTTGTTAGTATTCAAGTTTCTTTTACTAGCAAAAAACACAAAATAGATTTAAATGCAATAAACCATACACTGGATCATGGAGAAGAAATCAGAAAAATGCATGTGTAAAAAATGATTATTTTTTTCAAACTCAAACAAAAAAACTTCTAAGCAAATTCTTTTACCAATATTGGCTACTAGTCGCCTTCCGTCACCACATCCGGTAAAAATCGTGCTGGTGATTTCGGCTATAGTGGTGGATGAGGATACTGTTCTGCTTGCCATTTGTCATATTTTTGCACAATGCCTTCTTGTTTACTGTCATTGTATAGATTATAACACTTGATACTTGAATCTCTCCCCGATATCCATTCCTGCATGCCTGATTGCTTCTTGCTTGCTTCTCATTCCGTCTTGTACTCCGTCCCAAAGATGGAAGAAGGTGATCGCAGAAAGCAAATGGCGTCTGGCCGACCAACGGAAACTCAATCAGTTCTCATCAGGTATTCCGACTGTCGGGTGCCGAGTCACACGATAAGTAACAGATCTTGGTCGTTGCTGAACAGAGCAAGGTAGCAATATAACTATATGCACCGACTCCACAGAGAATATCATCTTTCCGTCCTCATTTGTGTTCCATACTAGTGAAAAAATGGAGTACCAGTTGAACAAGGTTTCACCTTCATGGTCAGGAGACAATGCCTTCAAGTTGACCCGCAGAACTGTGTAATCCGTCCCTTCATGGTTTTCTCCGGATGCGTACTTGTGGGTTTCATATTCCAAGTCAAATATTTCACTATGAAACACATCGTCATAGAGGAACCTGAAGATACCATGCACATTAGATGAACGACTGAAGTAGAATTCGTTAGGCGTGTGAATCTGCATAACAAGTGATGCATTTTCCATAAACTGCGGCGGACCCCATTCGTAAGGAATGTCTGAGCTATTCCTTCCATGAAAGCCGTACTCGGAACTATTGAAGGGTATATCAGTATGATAATGTCCAGCAATGCTGTCAATTATCGTATCACCTACAGCTCTAGGATTTGGATACTCCATTTGTCCTAGGCGATTTGAACGGCAAGCCAATTCGAGATTCACTGCTGGTATCCAGATGCAGAGTTGGTATCACGAATCGATCAAATCCACAAAATCAGCACACGAAATCTCTTTCATCAAAAGGCAACAAGTAGATTGCTGTTGCTTTTTTAGCTCACGTTTTGTAAGAGAATTACCGCCATTTCACGCTACATCTCGCAGAATAGTTGATTCAACTGTTATCACTATTGCGAAGCGTCTCCATGGTTTGCACTGAAAATGCCGCTGAGATCACTTTTTGTCACCAAACACTCGCGGAAAATACATAGCTATGTTCTATAAACTGCTCTGCTATGTCAAGATTGGCTTTGGAAACTAGATAATTCGCTGGAAAACCAAGTCCAAGTCGTAGCTGCGCAATATTTTTGCCGGTTATTAGCGGTTTATCACTCCCTTAGTATTGACTCCCATTGATTTTCGCTATACCTAAGCAGTAAAATATTCCTGCATATTTCACTCCTTAGGGCTATATTGACTGCTTATATTTGACTCCTTAGGGGTTGCGCAGTTGAACGGTGCCTAGTGCAGCATTGTCACTGCATGACTAGGTGGTGGTGCAACGGTTGTGCAATCATAAAACCGGGATTCATGAGGTTATCGTTTTGGAATTTGAAATACGGACTGTTTGTCGTGATAAATCTAATATTGACTTCGTACTTGGTCAGTATAGGAAATAAATCATCGTAAAAGACCTCGGCTTCGCCAAGGTCTTTTACTCGGCTTTTATTTCCTATATTGACCTCGTACTCAGTCAATATTAGATACGTATTGAAATTAAGCAATGAAAAATATCACTTGTGCACTCGAAACTATGTAAAATGAAACAATTCCATAACGTTTTCTCGTGGCTATCATCAGTGGAACATCGTCACATAGTAAGAATCACTACAACAACCGGTTATATAGCTAAAATAATAATAAAGTTGCCTGGTGATCGTAGTAATACATTGTAATAATAATAATAATATACCTCTGAGCGTTAATGCATGTGATGGTACATGCGCCTTTCTCCCTTCCTCTCTCTCTCTACCTTACTTTTTTCTATATAATTATTCCGTGCTCCTTACCTTTGGCTATGATAAGTCCGGTGAGTTAGTGTAATACTGTACCCCCAATTTTTATTTTTATTTTCAATTTGGAGTGGAATAAAGACTCATAATAATAATAGTAGAAGAGAAAAGGATATATGGATATGAGTTAAGAGTAACTCTCCATCACTGTAACATGATACTATATACAGTCAGAAAGTGCGATAACTAGGCACAAATTGTATCCATATGTCCTTTTCTCTTCTACATTTATTTATGGCTCAACATCCGAGTTTCAAATAATAATAGTAGAGAGGAAAAAGACATAATGGAAACGAGTTAAGAGTAACTCTCCACCACTGTAACTAGATACTATATACAGTCAGAAAGTGCAACAACTAGGCACAAAACGGACAGAGTACTGAGACATTCGACGTCTTGACGCCTAGCTTCAACACATCTCCGTAGCGCTAACCAACAGCCTTCCAACTTGGAAGGTTCAAGGTTATGGAAAGACCAACGAGGGGAAGGCAAGCGCAACGAAAACGAGCACAAGCTACAGTCCCAACGGAACAAAGACTGTCGATTGTCACTGGACCGGATGACGAGACCAGTAGGTCCAGTGACAATCGACATTCTTTGTTCCGTGGACCTCTTTGGTCTTTCCATAACCTTGAACCTTCCAATTTGGAAGGCTGTCGGTTAGCGCTACTTTGATGTTTTGAAGCTAGGTGTCAGGTCGTCGAATGTCTCAGTACTTCGTCGGTTTTTGTGCGTAGTTGTTGCACTTTCTGACTGTATATAGTATCTAGTTACAGTGGTTGAGAGTTACTCTTAACTCGTTTCCATATGTCCTTTTCCTTTCTACTTTTATTATTGGCTCAATACCCGAGTTTCAAATAATAATAATAATAATAATAATAATACGAAATAGAGGTTGCGACTTCGGCGATGATTTTTGTTTAGGAATGGGTTTGCTCCCACACTGGAGCTCGCGCTATTCCGCCGACGACTTGACACTTGACTGACTCACGACTGCCATCCAGAGAACACGAGAAGTCCATCGAACTTTCGACTCGGCAAACCTGCAAGATAGCACCACTCCCTGCTCAATACACAGTGTTTCGGGGAATTCACCCCTCATCAGTTGAGCTTGAGTAGGCTGAGGAAGATTGTGCCTGAAGAGCACCACTTATATAGTGCTGTCCAGGCACAAACATCACCAGGGATACAAACTTACAGAGACACTCCGTTTCCAGCGCGACAAACAACTCGTGAACACCAGATAGCAGCGTGAGTCAGTTATCGCTCCTGGACGGTGAAAACAGACGAAGAGGACCCTCGAAACACTGTGTATTGAGCAGGGAGTGGTGCTTTCTTGCAGGTTTGCCGAGTCGAAAGTTCGATGGACTTCTCGTGTTCTCTGGATGGTAGTCGTGAGTCAGTCAAGTGTCAAGTCGTCGGCGGAATAGCGCGAGCTCCAGTGTGGGAGCAAACCCATTCCTAAACAAAATCATCGCCGAAGTCGCAACCTCTATTTCGTACTGTTGTGCCCAGCGCGGGCGTGCGACTAGGTGGTTTGGAGGTGACAGCGTTGTGAATGACCGAGGGTCCTCTTCGTCTGTTTTCACCGTCCAGGAGCGATAACTGACTCACGCTGCTATCTGGTGTTCACGAGTTGTTTGTCGCGCTGGAAACGGAGTGTCTCTGTAAGTTTGTATCCCTGGTGATGTTTGTGCCTGGACAGCACTATATAAGTGGTGCTCTTCAGGCACAATCTTCCTCAGCCTACTCAAGCTCAACTGATGAGGGGTGAATTCCCCGAAACACTGTGTATTGAGCAGGGAGTGGTGCTTTCTTGCAGGTTTGCCGAGTCGAAAGTTCGATGGACTTCTCGTGTTCTCTGGATGGCAGTCGTGAGTCAGTCAAGTGTCAAGTCGTCGGCGGAATAGCGCGAGCTCCAGTGTGGGAGCAAACCCATTCCTAAATAATAATAATAATAATAATAATAACAACTTAGAAGTTGCGACTTCGGCGGTCATAGTCATGAAGAAGCGTGTGTTTCTAGTTGGAACAATCAACTTCATGAATAATAATGATAATAATACTAATAATAGCACAGGATCACGTGTAAAAATATAAACAGCTTCCAAAACCTGCAACTGCTTAAAGAAACGTGCGCAATAAATAACACAAAACCACATTCTCAGATCCACTGCATAAGTTCACACTACACGCGTTAGGGTTAACCAGGTGTTAGACCGCGGTCACACATGAGAAGTGTCCACCGCTTTTGCGGAGGCGAAAAGTGTAAGTTCCGCTGCCGCTTTTGCGGAACGGATGATGCAGCGGTCACACATGCAGTGATCCTCTCAAGACTCGCCAAAGCCGTGGTTCGTCGCCCGCTTCGCCACGGGATACCTGTGAAGAATAAAATCATGCAAATTTGCAGCATCATTTGATTTTTGTAGCCAGATATCTGCGCTAGCCTCTCTACTCGGGGTGAAACGATCACTGAAGATCAGCTATCTGTTACCTATTATTATTATTATTTGTTCGACCGAGTTGTTGGTTATAGCGAATATCTTCACCTGAATGGCTGCGACCTCCCTCTCTTTTGTGAGAAGTAATACAATGAAGCACATCAGAATAATGAGGCCACAGATACCAGACCACTTGGAATCTCAATTGCCGATTCTCCATCGTAGATATCATGATTATGGTTGCGAGTGGCTTGGAGTGCCTGTTTTCCAGCATTTGCACTGCCTGAAAAGATTTCCCAGCACTTGATAAGCACGGCTTGGAAGTATCGAGTGCGACCATAACCTAAGTATCCGCATGATTATTTCACCCCTAATCTCTGCTGCTCACGTATTATTTTTTGACGACAATGATGACATTTGTTTGCACGCACACATCATGCTATCACACCTTGATGCGTCACAAACCCTATTTTGACTTACTTGCATGCACCTACTATCACGAGCGTCTTCTAGGGGTAAAATACAATGCATTCACATACTTCTTACTGTTACTAGTACCTATCGTCACCTAGGTGTTTCCGAAAACAAACTAGGAAGATGTGTAGTATTTGCCTACCCACACCTGCATGTAGGTCACGGTTTCCCAACGCAAACTAGGAGGGGGTGATGTGTACTGTACGGTGTTTGCCTATCGACAATAGGCAAACACCACACATCAACCTACAAGTAGCCAAGTTTGTTTGGGAAGCCTAGGTGAGGCAGGTAGTTTAGTTCAATACACATCATTACCATGACCTTTTGATGTTAGATATCTCTCACACACAACTCCAAGGTCACCATGTAGCCTTTACTCATCCTTCCTTTTGTTATTTTTGCATCCAAACACTCCTGCCAAACAACAAACGTCAGATAACCAAGAGAACAAAACACTGCCTTGCATGCTCTTCTATTATTCTCTCGAGCCTATATAAACCAACACTTGTTCCCGATTGTCTTCAGTTATCTAGTGTTCACCAATCTTGAAAAGAACTTTGAGTTGACACTTGGATAGCCCGGAGTGAACTAGTTTCACCGTTGAATAGTTCAAAGAAGCGAAGTTTGTGTAGAAGTAATCATGGATCGTGAACGCTGAAGACAGGTTAAAATTGTTACTGCCTTTATGGCACTGAATGTCCTGTCAAACAGCCTGATGGACGTGTGCGACATGGGCACTTCCACTACGACCGTCCAGCGAGGTAGTGGTTCACTGCATATTCCATCATCGATTCCAGCATGGATACCCATAGTTGCCATCCTCGGAGTTCGTACGTATGCAGACGCACTTCTGGGAAGAAAGAAACGCCGTCGCTTCTGGTCCGCGCTGAGGGGTCAAGGAGTCTCGGAGACTGATTTCCTCCGTAACTACCCGCTCATGACTATGCAGTATCGTGTTCCGGATTTCGAAAACGCGAAGTATATTGATCATTTGCGCATGGGCAAGGATGAATTTTGGCGATTTCACGAGGAGTTCGGACGATTGCTGGCAAGAAAGGACACAAAATGGAGAGCGTCTATTCCTAGCCACAAGCGACTGGCCATCACGTTGCACTGGCTGGCTCATGGGCCTACCTTCCGGGAACTGGCGAGACAGTACGCAATCAGCAAGTCCACCGCCGTCCACAGGGTAAAAAAAAAAAAAAAAAAAAAAAAGGGTTCATTCAACCGTAGATATCTTGTTTAAAGACATGGCAGCACGGTCAATCCGCTTCCCAGAAGGGAAAGAGCTGAAGAAAACCATGCAAAAATTTAAAGATTTAGCAAAGCTTGAGAGATGCAGAGGAGCTGTGGACGGAACTTTTATGAAAATCAAAAAGCTGCAGGTGCAATTCCCCGACTGCTTCTGGTGTTATAAGAAGTACTCTGCCATCATCATCCTAGGCACAGTTGATGCATGCGGCTTGTTCCTGAATGTGAATGCTGAGCATGCTGGGTCGGCCGGTGACGCTAGTGTTTACGCTTCATCTCGGCTGGCACGCAAGATTGGTGAGCGGAAGTGGCTTACGATCAAGGAGACTGGAACTGAAAAGTTCACGATCCAAGGCTCGTACATTCGTCCGTATCTTGTTGGCGATTCTGCGTTTCCTTTGTCTGCCACGCTCATGAAGTGCTATGATGACAATGCGGCCCTGCTTTCCTGGCAGCGGACATTCAACTATCGACTAATCCGTACCAGGCGAGTGGTAGAGCAGGCGTTTGGGAGGCTGAAAGGGCGATTTAGGGTCCTGGTGCACAATAACTTGAATGACTCAGAGTTTGCCAGTCGTGTAGCTATTGTCTGCTCTGCCATTCACAATGTATGCGAGCGCTGGAGATGTCCAGTGGAAGCAACATGGCTCATCGACGATGCGACATACGACAAGTACCATCCTGGGCCGAACGATCAGCCCAATGCGGAGTTTGATCAGGCTGACTTGAGTATTCGCAACAAGCTAGCTCAGTACACCCATCAGCAACATCCCATCGCATGAGCAAACTTGGCTTTGTGCAAGTCCACAGCATGGAAGAATGAGTAGTAAGTGCGGGGCAGGTTCTGGCCCACTTTTTGACCTTTGACCTTTGGGCCAAATAAGGCACACTGCATCGGTCGTGCTTGGTCTGGCTCGGGGACTCCTCCAGGGTTTGACCTTTGACCTTTGGGTTAAATAAGGCACACTGTGTCGGGGGCGCTTGGTCTGGCCCCGGGACTCCCCCAGGGTTTGCCCTTTGACCCTGTCATGCCATAAACGTGCCATAAAGGTTCTTTTCCGTGGCGAACGTGCACTGTGCACGTTCGGTGCGTTCATTGAGTTCGCACCAATGAGTAGTAAAATACGTACTCCACCCTGATTCGCACATCGTCGTCGTAGATGTGCATTGCATGCAGTGAATGACATAATTATTGCACATGCGCGCATACGCACACGGAGCGTGCGACCTTCAGTGCCCCTGCGTGTGGAAAAGAAGGCAGTGCAACACAACTTCACAAGGTGGACTAGTACACGTGTCATTATACTACTTCCTGATTCGCACTTCGTAGATGTGCAGCAAACAAGTTCACGTTCCGTGCATTCGTTTTATTCGCACATCGTAGATGTGCACTGATTGACAAGTTGCCCATACAGAGCATGCCTAATCGGTTTTTCGATCGGTTAAGAGAATGTTCAAAATCGGCCATATTATGAGCCCCAAGATCAGAATTCGGCTCAACGTAGTACTTGAAGTCCCATTACGTCATGTACATTTACACACAAGCACACTCTGTTGAAGCACTGAAACATCGATTTTCGGCGAATTCAACATGCGAAATTTGAAAATTCGGCGAAAAGATGGGTGATTTCTTCAAAACCACTTTTTTCGGCGAATTTGTCGGCCAGCCGATTTGGGAAATGCCTACTGTCCATGCAGGTGCATTAGATGCATATTTCTATTTTGATCGGGATACAGTTAGAATCAACCGGCTACGCCCGGAGTATCATGCATCAAAACAATTATTGAAGGGGTGTCACAGTGAAGCAGCGTTGCTACGCACCACAAATCCCCTCTGCACTGCATCGAATCTATACTGGAGAATCCAGAGTGACCAGCAAAGAGTCACAACCCGCGGGTATCCAGTCACACTAAGGCATATCCACCATTCCCCACATATTCACTGTAACAAAACACAATACTGTTCACTATAATACACTTTTATTTAAATGGACTTGGATGAGTCTGTAGAAGAGAACACAATGCACGCACACGCACGCATGCGCGGACACACACACACACACACACACGCGCGCGCGCACACACATCTAGGTTATAGTGCTATACACGTATCTAGGGTTTAGGAAGCACGAGAATATGTCGAAGCACCCACACATATCCCTTCATGCAGTGTACTTCAGTAGCCCAACACATTACGACCGCTATAGCACAGGACCATCACAAAACACATTACGACTGCTATAGCACAGGACCATCACAAAACACTACACACTGTTACTACACTGCACACACAGTTACTACACTACGCCTGTTACAAGTACTTACAAACACTATTAGTGTCACGAATACGAAAGCAGGGTAAGACAAGAGGATACGAAAAAAGTAAGTATCGCTATAACGAGGGGGTAAGTATACATGTAAACAGAGCAGTGCTTACTTACAGGGTCCTAATACGCTCTACGGCGTCCTGGTAGTCGGACTGCAACAGCAGGCCGACTTGCCGACCCTCCCAGTAACGGGTTAGATGGGCCGCACCCGCCAGGTGGGCGACCACGGCTGGGCCTCCCACCAGCCTTTCTCCACTGTAAACACGAAAGAAACCGCAGAAAGCACAGTGTCATAGAGCTCTTTTGTTGGGGGAGAGAGCTAGGAGCACTGCACACTTACCAAGTATCACAATATATGATAAGAAAGAGGCGGCGCTTGACGCACCGCCTCAGGTGCTGAAACAGGGGTATTACCCCTGTAAGGCGAACACCGCAGTGACACGTGAACGTCATTTCTACAGACTGTTTTCAGGATAATGATACTGAAGTGAAGGTGTGAACCGCAAAGCAAGACCTTTACCTTCTTCCTGTCGAATTCGCTCCCCAGCTGCATACCGACATCATCCGCTAAAACCCAATCATACCAAGTAACGCAAAGGTCATCAGTTGACCTTTTGGACTTTTCAACTCTTATCCAAAACCACCAGGAGGAAAAAACCAGGATGAAGAAGACGTCAGTTGTAGAAGCGTTTGTGGAGGAGTTGTTACATTATTCTCAGTAAATAGATATGGCTGATACATTCGGTGTAGACTTGGACGACCGGTCGTGGTCTCTCACCACGGATCCTTTACTAATAGAAAGGCGGACGCCAATAAGAACTGTTGTGGAGTTGGCAGATCAAAACGCGCAGCAAGAAATTTGGCACGTCGATGGTAGACTCCATCGGGAGGACGGACCAGCTCTTGTTGATAGTAGGGGAGTGTCCGCCTGGTGCTATGGAGGTCGCCTTCATCGCGTTAATGAACCTGCTTGGATAGGACGGGGTAGCATCGAGTACTACCTCAACGGTATCCGTCATAGAGCCGGCGGTCCTGCAGTCAGTTATTGTGACGCCACATGCTGTATTCTACGGTGGTATCACCACGGAAGGCTCCACAGGGAGAATGCGCCAGCGGTGATACGCAGGGAAGGTAACAATCGTGTACGGGAGTGGTACCGATACAACCTTCGGCATAGGGAAGATGGACCTGCTTTCATCTCTCGGGAGGAGGAGGGTATCTATCAGTGGTACGTCAACGGGGTGTATTACGGTAGCCACCATCAAGACCAGGCAATACACCCCATGGAGCTGCAGTACATCAATGTAGTGCCTACTAAGGTAGACTCGTCAGCAATAAGTCATGAGCCCATTTGTGTGATTTGTCAGGATACCCTGGATCGTCCTCTATCCAAGTTGGAGTGCGGTCATGAATTTCACTTCCACTGTATGAAGGAGTGGATCAGTTCTGCCCCAGCCCAACTTGCCCAACCTGCCGCTACTCCATGACTGCTGAGGACTTGGTTGAGTTCTTGTAGTAATACATGACACAGTTGCATGTGGGCGACTACGAATGACCAGTCATGTGTTACAGATGGACACGGACACGTCACCCTAAGTAGCCATGAGCGGCTATTTGGACAGGGACAACAAAGCACCTCGTGGGCGGCCAAGGTTGACACTAGCCACAAGTCTGGTCGCTCAGTTGAATAAGCTGGGTGTGCCCATGAAGACCATGGAAGACCTTTCCAGGTGCCGGCAACATGCAGAGGACAAGACAGACTGGAAGAAACTGTGCAGCTCGACACTTGAGGACAAATCAGTATCAGCAGCTACTACACCTTGCTGATGATACTCACAAGACAGAAGTGGGAAAAAACACTGAATTTCTTTATTTAGTGCTCAACTACGCGAAATGTGTTTTATTATTATTATTATTATACATGTTCAACTGTACACAGACTGGCTGACTGCCATTCTCTACCACACATTACCGGACACTGTTGTGGTTGTCGTCGTTATCGTCGTCGTCATTGTTGATGTTGTTGTCGGTTGTTGTCGTCGTTATCGTCGTCGTTGTTGATGTTGTTATTGGTTGTTGCTGTCGGTTGTTGGTTGTTATTGGTTGTTGCTGTCGGTTGTTGGTTGTTATTGTTGATTGTTGTCGGTTGTTGTTGGCTGTTGGATGTTGTTGTCGGTTGTTGTCGGTTGTTGTTGGTTATTGTTGGTTGTTGTTGGTTGTTGTTGGGCGTTGTTGGTTGTTGTCGGTTGTTGTCGGTTGTTGTCGGTTGTTGTCAGGTGTTGTTGGCTGTTGTTGGTTGTTGTTGTCGGTTGTTGTCGGTTGTTGGGTGTTGTTGTCGGTTGTTGGGTGTTGTTGTCGGTTGTTGGGTGTTGTTGTTGGTTAGTGTTGGTTGGTGTTGGTTGTTGTTGGTTGTTGTCGGTTGTTGTCCGTTGTTGTTGGTTGTTGTTCGTTGTTGTTGGTTGTTGTTGGCTGTTGTTGGTTGTTGTTGTTTGTTGTTATCGGTTGTTGGTTGTTGTTGTTTGTTGTTGCTGGTTGTAGTTGGTTGTTGTCAGTTGTTGTTGGTTGTTGGATGTTGTTGTCGGTTGTTGTCGGTTGTTGTCGGTTGTTGTCGGTTGTTGTCGGTTGTTGTTGGTTGTTGTTGGTTGTTGTTGGCTGTTGTTGGTTGTTGTTTGTTGTTGTTGGTTGTTGTTGTTTGTTGTTGTCGGTTGTTGGTTGTTGTTGTTTGTTGTTGTTGGTTGTAGTTGTTTGTTGTCAGTTGTTGTTTGTTGTTGGATGTTGTTGTCGGTTGTTGTCGGTTGTTGTCGGTTGTTGTCGGTTGTTGTTGGTTGTTGTTGCCTGTTGTTGGTTGTTTTTGGTTGTTGTTGGTTGTTGTCGGTTGTTGTCGGTTGTTGTGTTTTAATCGTTATTTTGTTAATTATCCAGGAGGATGTTGCTATGATCCAGTACCATTTTTTCGCATATATGAGACAAGTTTGTGTAACGTTAGTGTGACGTGGGGTATGCTGATTGGATGTGAGGTGGTGAGAGTATGCTGATTGGCCGATAACAATTAGTGGAAGGGATAAAGTAATGCGCTGCTTGTGCAGCGTAACCAAACACATGGTCTGTGGGAAACACCCTAGTAAAACAAAATAAAATAATAATAACATGAATTGCCCCCGGCACTTGAGAGACTCGAGCCCCGCCACCTTGTTCAAATCGGACTTGGTAGCTTCATACTGGAACTTAATCTTCTTCTTTTTGAGGTATGACCGTACAAAACGCGCTTGGATTTTTTCATTTTATTTTATTTTTTTTATTTTTGTTCTTTCATTGCAACTTTTTTAGCAGATAGCAACCTTTTTAGCAGACTCGTGAAACAACGGTGAATCTGGAACGAATAAATGGTCCATGTCAAAGGCATGACGAGTCTCGAAGTCTTCACATTCATGATGGAACCTTGTCATGATTGACGCATTCCTTGATGGTGCGCACATGAAATCACCCTGGCTCATCTTTTCCAATTCCATTCTTTTCACATCCTGCAACCCATACCCTACTAGTATCAGTGGGGATGCTAGAATCAGAAGAGGCAAGGCAGCACTCTTCCGTGTATGTATTACTCGACACAACACCAACCATACTTGTTTTCTAGACGTTTTGACTATAATGATATATTGCAGCAGGAAGTAGTATACAGTCAAATAGGATAGGATAAGAATGAATGATCAACTGTCTGATAAAGAATGCAGTTCATTAAAGACTTATTGGAAGGTCTCTACCAGCTGATCGTCATGTTGGACGGCGACACTGCATAATGATATGAAGCTCTCAGTTAGCTGTTTCAGTTCCGTGGTAGAAAGTGTCATGTGTGCGTCCAGAGAACGATGAAAACATCTGGGGTCCACGTTGATGCAGACGATTGGGGCAACAGCAAGACGTACCTTCAACGCTTGCTCGTCAATGTCGAGGGAGACTTCCCCGGGGTAGATGAAAACATCTTGTTTCACATCCAGTTCGAAACAGCTGGTCGGGACTAGCTTGCTTTCACCGTTGATATACACCCGACATTGACCGTAGGACGAACGTGATGGGTAGAAGTTGGTCTTGATCTTCTCCACACGTCCTCTTCGGAGAGTGTCACGGAGCGATGGACAAGTCTTGATCAAGTTCGTAATGATGAACTCAGTGGACTCATTCAGTTCGATGTAAACCTGTCCTTGAGCATCTTTGCGAGCTGTTGCCGTACTACCACAGGCTGGTAGAGCTCCTGAAGGGAAGTACATCTTATAACCAGGCTTGTAGAAGGATCTACCTGATGACTTGTAGGACAGTTGCATGTCCTCCTGAAACCCATCTACCACAATCTCTTTGTGGAGCTTGGTAGGAGCAGGTGACACATAGCGACGCTTAGCCGGTACTGCCTTCGAAGAGAGCACAACTTGAGGAAGGTCAGCAGGAAGAGCGGAATTCTTCCTCACCCGCCGCTCGTATAGGTTATCCATCTTCCAGAAAGCGAAGGGAGAACAACTCATCAGCACTGTATTCGATGAACGAATGACTCGACTACAGGACAACCACCCGTATTTATACAAGGCAGAGACGGAGGCGGGTTGAAGTGATAAAATATGTGTCAGCTAGGTCAACCAATCACCATCAAGCCCGCCAAAAACATTTGACCACTCAGCATTGAGCCCACCAAAAACATTTGACCAACCAGCATCAAACCCGCCAAAAGCATTTTGTCCAATCAGCGGCATGCCCACCAAAATCATATCTCATCTTAAAGATTCCTTACATGATACCGCCACTTTAGTGAACTGATACAGTATGGAAATAAGATCAGAGTCAAACGTGTGCAAGTTCTGAATCACGTAATCAAGTGAATAGGTTTCCCAACAATAGGTATCAATCAATGATGCCATAAGAGATGTATCAGATGGAGATAAAATCAGCAAATTCGTACGCAACGTGGACAGTTGAGAAGAAGACACCATCCTGGTCAACTCCATGAGATGCAGTACATATAGGAGTGGAAAATGCTGAGGAAGAGGTTTCATGATTCGACTGAACCTCAACCATGATACATTGCTACGAGGTAAGTAGGAACGCAGTTTACGTAGTACATCCACATTCGTATCGTATACTTTGCAGGATAATGCTATAGCATAGTTTATACTCTTGTACAAACAGGATTTTTTCATCGCAAGTATCTGCTCCCGAAGAGGGTGTACGCAAAGCTGATCGGATAAGAGTTCAGTTTGCGAAAGAAAATGCAAAAGATGACGATCCACACCGCTTAACCGCTCATGTACCGCGTAAGGGCCGATTCCCACTATGGTACCGTGAGTGCCGTGCCGTCGATTTGGGTAGGTCACGTGTACCCCACGGTACGAGCTTGAAGCTGAGAGTGATTTACACCTGCGCACGGTCATTCCGTGCATTCCGTCGGCAGGCCGGATCACCATTTTTTTTAATCAATTTCTGACTTTGGTAATGAGGGAAAATAGCGGGGGCCGGGGAGATGACTGGAGAAAGCTCAAGAATCAACCAATCGAAAAGCCAAAAGCCAAGAAAAAACTTCGTGCCACAAATACAAAAGAAAGAAAAAACTTCCTTTCAGGGAGTAGTAAAATACCTACTACTCACTGCATTCGACCTCGCGGAATACCACGGCATGCCATTTCCACCCCCCAGAGGCCCTCGGCACCGGAATGTCCACGGCGCGGTACGGCAGGAGCCACGGAATGAACTCGCGCCAAAACTGCCCCTCACGTGAGCAAATCACCATGGGTACTCACGGCACGGCACTCACGGTACCGTAGTGGTAATCGGCCCTAAGGCTTCTTCATCAAACTACATCTCCTATGCACATCATCTTCAGGGAAGTAAATCACCGCCATGACAAGTCCACACGAAGAACACACGTATCTTACTTCATGTAAAACATGATCAAGATGTTGACACTGTTTTTCCTCCCCGTATTGCTCTTTTTCTTCTTCTTCTTCATCCTTCTCATGAAGTCTCCTTTCACGTACATAAGCAGGTAAGATCTTAAATTCAGAATCCATCTTCACCCCTCACCAACATCCTCATTATGACACTATATCCAGCATGATATCTACTTTATATAACCAATCCTATCCAGGGCAATTATCAGGTACAACCATTGGGGTAGATGACCTCATACCCTCTCCGTCGGAGAGGGTATGAGGTCATCTACCCCAATGGTTGTACCTGATAATTGCCCTGGATAGGATTGGTTATATAAAGTAGATATCATGCTGGATATAGTGTCATAATGAGGATGTTGGTGAGGGGTGAAGATGGATTCTGAATTTAAGATCTTACCTGCTTATGTACGTGAAAGGAGACTTCATGAGAAGGATGAAGAAGAAGAAGAAAAAGAGCAATACGGGGAGGAAAAACAGTGTCAACATCTTGATCATGTTTTACATGAAGTAAGATACGTGTGTTCTTCGTGTGGACTTGTCATGGCGGTGATTTACTTCCCTGAAGATGATGTGCATAGGAGATGTAGTTTGATGAAGAAGCCTTACGCGGTACATGAGCGGTTAAGCGGTGTGGATCGTCATCTTTTGCATTTTCTTTCGCAAACTGAACTCTTATCCGATCAGCTTTGCGTACACCCTCTTCGGGAGCAGATACTTGCGATGAAAAAATCCTGTTTGTACAAGAGTATAAACTATGCTATAGCATTATCCTGCAAAGTATACGATACGAATGTGGATGTACTACGTAAACTGCGTTCCTACTTACCTCGTAGCAATGTATCATGGTTGAGGTTCAGTCGAATCATGAAACCTCTTCCTCAGCATTTTCCACTCCTATATGTACTGCATCTCATGGAGTTGACCAGGATGGTGTCTTCTTCTCAACTGTCCACGTTGCGTACGAATTTGCTGATTTTATCTCCATCTGATACATCTCTTATGGCATCATTGATTGATACCTATTGTTGGGAAACCTATTCACTTGATTACGTGATTCAGAACTTGCACACGTTTGACTCTGATCTTATTTCCATACTGTATCAGTTCACTAAAGGAGCATCTCATAAGTTCGCATTTTGTTTCTAAACGTAACGCATTTCGAAACGGGGGTAGGGGGGTAGCGCCCTTTTCGAATAGAAAAATGACAGTTCGCACATTTTCTAGATCACTTCAGCAAATTAGTGTGTTTAGGTGTAGATCTACCTGTGTTTGCAGATCAGCTAACCCTGTACTACATGCATGTAGGCTACTCAGAGGTGTCAAATGTCACACCAGCCTGATCAAACCGTGTACCTGGTCAGCTTTTACAGCAGTACAGACTTTTTAGTTGTTGTGGAGGAACTGTGTTTATGTACGTGTACATGTCATTGATTGTACTTGTACTCAGTAGATGCGGTACTACTGTATGCCATTCACTACCACACTAGCAAAACATTCATATCCATGTACATGTACATAAGCATACCATAGCATGGGGCATGGATGTGTGCAGAACATGTAGATAAACACAGAAAATGTGCGATAAGACTTTCGAATAGAGGGGGGAGGTAGGGGGGTAAAGTCTATTCGAAATGCGTTACGTTTGGAAAATAAATGCGAACTTATGAGATGCTCCCTAAAGTGGCGGTATCATGTAAGGAATCTTTAAGATGAGATATGATTTTGGTGGGCATGCCGCTGATTGGACAAAATGCTTTTGGCGGGTTTGATGCTGGTTGGTCAAATGTTTTTGGTGGGCTCAATGCTGAGTGGTCAAATGTTTTTGGCGGGCTTGATGGTGATTGGTTGACCTAGCTGACACATATTTTATCACTTCAACCCGCCTCCGTCTCTGCCTTGTATAAATACGGGTGGTTGTCCTGTAGTCGAGTCATTCGTTCATCGAATACAGTGCTGATGAGTTGTTCTCCCTTCGCTTTCTGGAAGATGGATAACCTATACGAGCGGCGGGTGAGGAAGAATTCCGCTCTTCCTGCTGACCCTCCTCAAGTTGTGCTCTCTTCGAAGGCAGTACCGGCTAAGCGTCGCTATGTGTCACCTGCTCCTACCAAGCTCCACAAAGAGATTGTGGTAGATGGGTTTCAGGAGGACATGCAACTGTCCTACAAGTCATCAGGTAGATCCTTCTACAAGCCTGGTTATAAGATGTACTTCCCTTCAGGAGCTCTACCAGCCTGTGGTAGTACGGCAACAGCTCGCAAAGATGCTCAAGGACAGGTTTACATCGAACTGAATGAGTCCACTGAGTTCATCATTACGAACTTGATCAAGACTTGTCCATCGCTCCGTGACACTCTCCGAAGAGGACGTGTGGAGAAGATCAAGACCAACTTCTACCCATCACGTTCGTCCTACGGTCAATGTCGGGTGTATTTAGAAAAGCGATCCTGTCAGCTTTTCTATTATTGTGTTCACATGGCAGAAAAAACGACATCGCTATGCTACGTAAGTTTCTACGTAAGGTGCTCGGTATTTCACTTAGGCTACGTAAGTCTCTACGTAAGGTGCTCGGTATTAGATCTACCAACGGGTGGTAGCCGTGTGCTGTGCACGTGCACGGCAGACAGTGTGTTCAGTGCATGCAGTCCGCGGATCCGTGTTCGGATGTGCATGCGCGAGGAACTTCCTTCTTTGGAACTGCTTCTTGCATGAGCTGTTTCGGATATTTCGTCTCATGGCTTTTTCGGCGCTGCTGAGACCTCCTTTCGCGGAATATTACTCAATGACAGGTGAGTTGACCAGTTGCCTTTGATTCATTTGCTTGTGTTGACTCTTTCATTCAGGAAAAGTGTGCTGATTTTGGGGCGGAATGCAATAAATAATGGAAAAGTTGACAGGATCTCTTTTCTAAATTTTGCTTTTCTGCTGCCGAGCTGCGAGGCCTCCTTTTACGGAATACTCGATGACAGGTGATCTCTAAGTTGACCGGTTTCCTTCGATTCATTTGCTTATGTTCACCTTTCATTAACGGAAACGTGTGCTGATTTTATTCGGATTTAGATCCATTTTTATCTCTTTGCCCTTGTCTACAGTGTGCGAAGAACGCGAGTTCAACTTCTTGACGGTAAGGCTTATGTTAGATGTGTTATCGAAATACTCATATTCATTGTACATTGGTACGTTACAAGTAAGGCACTGGTCAGTGGCATACTATCGTTGACAGTTCCCAATCTGGAGGGAAAGGTTCAAGTACCAATTGACCGAGTTTGCAAAAATAATAAATTCGTATATCAGGGGAAATCTCTATTGTTGAGAGGTTCAGTAACTTGTTTGTTTCATACGAAACAAGCCAATGGGTACAGTCTCGTCTCGTGAAAATCTCGTACTTGTATGATTGGATTTGTTTACTCAAGTCTGGGCTGTTTGATTTGTGAGTACCGCCGAGATTGCACTGCCTCAAATAAAGTTTCGTGCCGGTAGAGCAAGAATTACGATCTGCAATCTGTTTCTAGTACCTGCAAGAATGTGCTGTACATGTATCGTATTTTCTCTGTTGTTGTTTCAGTTGCCGTCATGTTGCTAAAGAAAGGTTCAGTAGAGAGGTTCTGCAAAACGAAAATTCGAACGAAGTTTCGCGACAGTCCTTGCGAAAGTGTGTGCGAATTTTTGCACGAACTTTGCGTTCTGCACATTTTCGTAGTTTGCGCGGGCCAAGTGCACTTACGCCATGACCCGATCTCACGAAATTTCCTACGACAGTTCATTTCGCGTTCCCTGCAAGTTTCGCACTTCATGATGTAGAGCGAAGGTTTGTACGCATTTTCGTTTTGCAGAATCTCTCTAGTGACTCAATTGTTTCATACGAGACGATGAGTCGGTGTGGCTTAGAATCTTTCGCTGTAGAAGAAATCTATTCGTATGTCTATTGGAGATATAATTGTATTCTCTGGTTATAAAATAGGTTAAGCTCACAGAATAAATACCATCGGTCCCTTGGTGTTCGTCCTAAAGAGGTTCGACTGGATATCATTCATACTCACCAAAAGATGTGTAAGATTTTATTATTGTGGAGTGCCTTGTTTATCTCTCAGTACCTCCAACCATAGCCTTGCCCCTTTTCTCCTCAGGATCAGTGTAGTTGTTGGAACGAGGTTTTGGACTCAGCAATGTATTCGTTTACATTTTCATACATGTTTATTGTTCCTCCTTTGCTGTGTTGTTTTAGACAATCGTGGACTAACAGTTTGAAGTCATTGAACTACTTCCAAAAGTTGTATCGACATCAACAGGATTACGATTTCAGTTTCAATATGATGCTGGATGACCTTATCACGATACCCATGACTATAAACCATTATAAACACAGAATCAACAAAAACATCTGCGACACGCACCTGCCGCATGGCTACATTTCTCAAATAAATCTGATTGAGGGTGGAGTAATCTGAAATATCTGAAAGGCAAGACAATTTTATGACAGAGTCATGAAATTCTGCAACAGCAACATGCACAGAATGACCTCCGTATAAAAAAAGTATCACCACCACTGCTCACATGTTTCCCCGCAGAAGAACATGCATTATGCTAGTGCCATTTTCTGCAAGAAAAGGCTTGCACATCAATGCGTATAATATGGTATTGATATGATGTGAAGGCCATCATTTACATATTGATATAGGGCATTCCATTGATTGGTGACAGAAAAAACAAAAGAAATTATAGCAATAAAAACTGCTTTATGGCAGTTTTCTAAAAAAAGTTATTGTGTTCTAGTCCATGGACCCCGTCTAAAAAGTAAGAAATTAACGAAATGTGATAGCTGAAAATTAAAATTTCACACAAAACCTCACAATAATCACACACAGAATGAAAAGCTACATGCAGAAGACCTTTTCCCCTCGCGATCCTCTTTCCTATGCATGCATGTTGCCAATTGTTGGTGCAGTATAAGTTTAGTGTTCAAAGCAGGGAGTAGTATTGTACTACTCCCTGGTTGAAAGCAGCATTTCAAGTGATGTGATTATTGTGAGGTTTTGTGTGAAATTTTAATTTTCAGCTATCACATTTCGTTAATTTCTTACTTTTTAGACGAGGTCCATGGACTAGAACACAATAACTTTTTTTAGAAAACTGCCATAAAGCAGTTTTTATTGCTATAATATCAACGGTGAAAGCAAGCTAGTCCCGACCAGCTGTTTCGAACTGGATGTGGAACAAGATGTTTTCATCTACCCCGGGGAAGTCTCCCTCGACATTGACGAGCAAGCGTTGAAGGTACGTCTTGCTGTTGCCCCAATCGTCTGCATCAACGTGGACCCCAGATGTTTTCATCGTTCTCTGGACGCACACATGACACTTTCTACCACGGAACTGAAACAGCTAACTGAGAGCTTCATATCATTATGCAGTGTCGCCGTCCAACATGACGATCAGCTGGTAGAGACCTTCCAATAAGTCTTTAATGAACTGCATTCTTTATCAGACAGTTGATCATTCATTCTTATCCTATCCTATTTGACTGTATACTACTTCCTGCTGCAATATATCATTATAGTCAAAACTTCTAGAAAACAAGTATGGGTGGTGTTGTGTCGAGTAATACATCCACGGAAGAGTGCTGCCTTGCCTCTTCTGATTCTAGCATCCCCACTGATACTAGTAGGGTATGGGTTGCAGGATGTGAAAAGAATGGAATTGGAAAAGATGAGCCAGGGTGATTTCATGTGCGCACCATCAAGGAATGCGTCAATCATGACAAGGTTCCATCATGAATGTGAAGACTTCGAGACTCGTCATGCCTTTGACATGGACCATTTATTCGTTCCAGATTCACCGTTGTTTCACGAGTCTGCTAAAAAGGTTGCTATCTGCTAAAAAAGTTGCAATGAAAAAACAAAAATAAAAAAAATAAAATAAAATGAAAAAATCCAAGCGCGTTTTGTACGGTCATACCTCAAAAAGAAGAAGATTAAGTTCCAGTATGAAGCTACCAAGTCCGATTTGAACAAGGTGGCGGGGCTCGAGTCTCTCAAGTGCCGGGGGCAATTCATGTTATTATTATTTTATTTTGTTTTACTAGGGTGTTTCCCACAGACCATGTGTTTGGTTACGCTGCACAAGCAGCGCATTACTTTATCCCTTCCACTAATTTTTATCGGCCAATCAGCATACTCTCACCACCTCACATCCAATCAGCATACCCCACGTCACACTAACGTTACACAAACTTGTCTCATATATGCGAAAAAATGGTACTGGATCATAGCAACATCCTCCTGGATAATTAACAAAATAACGATTAAAACACAACAACCGACAACAACCGACAACAACCAACAACAACCAAAAACAACCAACAACAGGCAACAACAACCAACAACAACCGACAACAACCGACAACAACCGACAACAACCGACAACAACATCCAACAACAAACAACAACTGACAACAAACAACTACAACCAACAACAACAAACAACAACAACCAACAACCGACAACAACAAACAACAACAACCAACAACAACAAACAACAACCAACAACAGCCAACAACAACCAACAACAACCAACAACAACCGACAACAACCGACAACAACAGACAACAACCGACAACAACATCCAACAAACAACAACAACTGACAACAACCAACTACAACCAGCAACAACAAACAACAACAACCAACAACCGACAACAACAAACAACAACAACCAACAACAGCCAACAACAACCAACAACAACCAACAACAACCAACAACAACGGACAACAACCGACAACAACCAACAACAACCAACACCAACCAACACTAACCAACAACAACACCCAACAACCGACAACAACACCCAACAACCGACAACAACACCCAACAACCGACAACAACCGACAACAACAACCAACAACAGCCAACAACACCTGACAACAACCGACAACAACCGACAACAACCAACAACGCCCAACAACAACCAACAACAACCAACAATAACCAACAACAACCGACAACAACCGACAACAACATCCAACAGCCAACAACAACCGACAACAATCAACAATAACAACCAACAACCGACAGCAACAACCAATAACAACCAACAACCGACTGCAACAACCAATAACAACATCAACAACGACGACGATAACGACGACAACAACCGACAACAACATCAACAATGACGACGACGATAACGACGACAACCACAACAGTGTCCGGTAATGTGTGGTAGAGAATGGCAGTCAGCCAGTCTGTGTACAGTTGAACATGTATAATAATAATAATAATAATAAAACACATTTCGCGTAGTTGAGCACTAAATAAAGAAATTCAGTGTTTTTTTCCCACTTCTGTCTTGTGAGTATCATCAGCAAGGTGTAGTAGCTGCTGATACTGATTTGTCCTCGAGTGTCGAGCTGCACAGTTTCTTCCAGTCTGTCTTGTCCTCTGCATGTTGCCGGCACCTGGAAAGGTCTTCCATGGTCTTCATGGGCACACCCAGCTTATTCAACTGAGCGACCAGACTTGTGGCTAGTGTCAACCTTGGCCGCCCACGAGGTGCTTTGTTGTCCTTGTCCAAATAGCCGCTCATGGCTACTTAGGGTGGCGTGTCCGTGTCCATCTGTAACACATGACTGGTCATTCGTAGTCGCCCACATGCAACTGTGTAATGTATTACTACAAGAACTCAACCAAGTCCTCAGCAGTCATGGAGTAGCGGCAGGTTGGGCAAGTTGGGCTGGGGCAGAACTGATCCACTCCTTCATACAGTGGAAGTGAAATTCATGACCGCACTCCAACTTGGATAGAGGACGATCCAGGGTATCCTGACAAATCACACAAATGGGCTCATGACTTATTGCTGACGAGTCTACCTTAGTAGGCACTACATTGATGTACTGCAGCTCCATGGGGTGTATTGCCTGGTCTTGATGGTGGCTACCGTAATACACCCCGTTGACGTACCACTGATAGATACCCTCCTCCACCCGAGAGATGAAAGCAGGTCCATCTTCCCTATGCCGAAGGTTGTATCGGTACCACTCCCGTACACGATTGTTACCTTCCCTGCGTATCACCGCTGGCGCATTCTCCCTGTGGAGCCTTCCGTGGTGATACCACCGTAGAATACAGCATGTGGCGTCACAATAACTGACTGCAGGACCGCCGGCTCTATGACGGATACCGTTGAGGTAGTACTCAATGCTACCCCGTCCTATCCAAGCAGGTTCATTAACGCGATGAAGGCGACCTCCATAGCACCAGGCGGACACTCCCCTACTATCAACAAGAGCTGGTCCGTCCTCCCGATGGAGTCTACCATCGACGTGCCAAATTTCTTGCTGCGCGTTTTGATCTGCCAACTCCACAACAGTTCTTATTGGCGTCCGCCTTTCTATTAGTAAAGGATCCGTGGTGAGAGACCACGACCGGTCGTCCAAGTCTACACCGAATGTATCAGCCATATCTATTTACTGAGAATAATGTAACAACTCCTCCACAAACGCTTCTACAACTGACGTCTTCTTCATCCTGGTTTTTTCCTCCTGGTGGTTTTGGATAAGAGTTGAAAAGTCCAAAAGGTCAACTGATGACCTTTGCGTTACTTGGTATGATTGGGTTTTAGCGGATGATGTCGGTATGCAGCTGGGGAGCGAATTCGACAGGAAGAAGGTAAAGGTCTTGCTTTGCGGTTCACACCTTCACTTCAGTATCATTATCCTGAAAACAGTCTGTAGAAATGACGTTCACGTGTCACTGCGGTGTTCGCCTTACAGGGGTAATACCCCTGTTTCAGCACCTGAGGCGGTGCGTCAAGCGCCGCCTCTTTCTTATCATATATTGTGATACTTGGTAAGTGTGCAGTGCTCCTAGCTCTCTCCCCCAACAAAAGAGCTCTATGACACTGTGCTTTCTGCGGTTTCTTTCGTGTTTACAGTGGAGAAAGGCTGGTGGGAGGCCCAGCCGTGGTCGCCCACCTGGCGGGTGCGGCCCATCTAACCCGTTACTGGGAGGGTCGGCAAGTCGGCCTGCTGTTGCAGTCCGACTACCAGGACGCCGTAGAGCGTATTAGGACCCTGTAAGTAAGCACTGCTCTGTTTACATGTATACTTACCCCCTCGTTATAGCGATACTTACTTTTTTCGTATCCTCTTGTCTTACCCTGCTTTCGTATTCGTGACACTAATAGTGTTTGTAAGTACTTGTAACAGGCGTAGTGTAGTAACTGTGTGTGCAGTGTAGTAACAGTGTGTAGTGTTTTGTGATGGTCCTGTGCTATAGCAGTCGTAATGTGTTTTGTGATGGTCCTGTGCTATAGCGGTCGTAATGTGTTGGGCTACTGAAGTACACTGCATGAAGGGATATGTGTGGGTGCTTCGACATATTCTCGTGCTTCCTAAACCCTAGATACGTGTATAGCACTATAACCTAGATGTGTGTGCGCGCGCGCGCGTGTGTGTGTGTGTGTGTGTGTGTGTCCGCGCATGCGTGCGTGTGCGTGCATTGTGTTCTCTTCTACAGACTCATCCAAGTCCATTTAAATAAAAGTGTATTATAGTGAACAGTATTGTGTTTTGTTACAGTGAATATGTGGGGAATGGTGGATATGCCTTAGTGTGACTGGATACCCGCGGGTTGTGACTCTTTGCTGGTCACTCTGGATTCTCCAGTATAGATTCGATGCAGTGCAGAGGGGATTTGTGGTGCGTAGCAACGCTGCTTCACTGTGACACCCCTTCAATAATTGTTTTGATGCATGATACTCCGGGCGTAGCCGGTTGATTCTAACTGTATCCCGATCAAAATAGAAATATGCATCTAATGCACCTGCATGGACAGTAGGCATTTCCCAAATCGGCTGGCCGACAAATTCGCCGAAAAAAGTGGTTTTGAAGAAATCACCCATCTTTTCGCCGAATTTTCAAATTTCGCATGTTGAATTCGCCGAAAATCGATGTTTCAGTGCTTCAACAGAGTGTGCTTGTGTGTAAATGTACATGACGTAATGGGACTTCAAGTACTACGTTGAGCCGAATTCTGATCTTGGGGCTCATAATATGGCCGATTTTGAACATTCTCTTAACCGATCGAAAAACCGATTAGGCATGCTCTGTATGGGCAACTTGTCAATCAGTGCACATCTACGATGTGCGAATAAAACGAATGCACGGAACGTGAACTTGTTTGCTGCACATCTACGAAGTGCGAATCAGGAAGTAGTATAATGACACGTGTACTAGTCCACCTTGTGAAGTTGTGTTGCACTGCCTTCTTTTCCACACGCAGGGGCACTGAAGGTCGCACGCTCCGTGTGCGTATGCGCGCATGTGCAATAATTATGTCATTCACTGCATGCAATGCACATCTACGACGACGATGTGCGAATCAGGGTGGAGTACGTATTTTACTACTCATTGGTGCGAACTCAATGAACGCACCGAACGTGCACAGTGCACGTTCGCCACGGAAAAGAACCTTTATGGCACGTTTATGGCATGACAGGGTCAAAGGGCAAACCCTGGGGGAGTCCCGGGGCCAGACCAAGCGCCCCCGACACAGTGTGCCTTATTTAACCCAAAGGTCAAAGGTCAAACCCTGGAGGAGTCCCCGAGCCAGACCAAGCACGACCGATGCAGTGTGCCTTATTTGGCCCAAAGGTCAAAGGTCAAAAAGTGGGCCAGAACCTGCCCCGCACTTACTACTAGAATGCTATTACAGTGATCCAAAGCTTCCATTTATGAGCCAGCCGTACTCCATCATTGGTACTCATTGTGATGATGTCAATAATACCTACAATGAACATGCTAGTTGATACTTATAAAATAGAGGAGTTTTGTCTTTAGTGCACACATCATGTACATTCCATTGTAAACCCTAGCTCATCCATGCACTCCATGCATCATGGTACTACAATGTTATCACTGCATGTTCGCAGTAGTTAAACCAGCTAACGCATATAGAAATCCACGACGAATACTTCCTTTTGAGGCAATCATGTTGCTTTGTTAGTTCATCTTTCTTTACACCATTACCACAGGCAGCTACCAGTACAGACAGGCGAGACAGCAACACGCCTCCTCTTCCCCTCTCTCGGAACGCTTTCCCCACTCGACATACAAATTCATTCTCTGCATTAAGCTAAAACTTGCTCCTCCGCATGCACTTGCACATTTAAAAAGCTGGTTCAATAATAGCTCGCCTACTAGATGTTCTCTCCAGTTCCCATTTTCCGGATCATCAATCCTTTTATAATCCCATATCTTCAAGTCCTATTTTCATTGGTCTCGGCTTCCGCAGGAGGCAGTCTTGCGACACGTAGGCTGCATTTTGTTCCATTCTGCACACGCCTACCTAAGTTGAATTGACAACAGTTTCGTTGTTTTTCATTGCTAGCCTAATCTTCATACTGCTTTCTCCAGGTTCCTTTAGTACTCCTTTTGTTTTGTTTTCAGTGTTCTCTTTTCTCCTGTTTATTCTCAGTTTCCCCACCATGGCTGGTTAAAATCCCCTGCATCACATGTTTATTGGCACTATGTCATCGTGATTGTGGAATAAAAAAAATAAAATAAAATAAAAATTTCACGGTTCGCGTGAGACTCGGCCAAAGGCCCAGTTTTCCGCATCCGCAGGAACGCCACCACCCTCTTGGATCAAGGCGCAGATGCAGCTCCTAAGCGGTGGGAGGTGAGTAGATCAGACCCACCACAAAGTGGTCAAAGACCGAAATCCCATTCACTGCATCCATGTTTCCCTCGTGCCAGGCCACGAGTTCCCAATTAACTGTGGGTCGCAGCACGGCTGGAAAAAATCCGCTTCCAAGCAGGACTTGAACCTGGTACCCTCTGTTTCTCAATCATGGTCTTAGACCATCCCACTATGCCTGCCTGTGGAATAATAATAATAATAATAATAATAATAATACAAACAGCTTGAGCTTTGGAATTAGAAAGAATAATATGCGTGCCGAAGATGTTGAGGGTCCACTGCATAGGCATTGAAAGAGCTGCATTCGGACATTGTATGTACAATCAGCTAGTCGTACATCCCATCGTGTATATTGTACAGCCATGTCATGAAGAATGTAATTAATGCAGAAAGATTATTCGGAAATAAGTCACTGATTTGACCAATACATCAATCAGAGTCACTGTTGAGAAACGCTGAGAAACGCAATTACCACACCATTACCACCGGCAGCTACTATTACAGACAGGCGCGGCAGCAACAACAAACAGCTGGAGCTTAGGAATTAGAAAGAATCATATGCGTGCCGAAGATGTTGAGGGTCCACTGCATAGGCATTGAAAGAGCTGCATTCGGACATTTTATGTACAATCAGCTAGTCGTACATCCTATCGTGTATAATTATTGTACAGCCATATCAGCAAGAATGTAATGAACGCAGAGAGATTATTCTGAAATACGTCACTTACTTGACCAACACATTAATCAGAGTCGCTGCTGCTGGCATGTCGTCTCCTCCTTCCAAAGAGGTTCTGCATCAGCGTGCCTTGAAATGTCATCATGGATTGCTGCATAGTCATAACAAACTGCTGATGGCGCTCCTGTGCCCTGGCATCCTTGTCTTCATCCTGTTGTCTCATCCGCTCCTCAAACAGCTGTTGCTGTTGCTGGAGCTGGGCCTGCAGTCAATCTAAAAAAGAAGAAGAAGAAAGCAAATTGTCGTGTCCGTTCCCGAGGGAACTCATGACGGCCGCTAACACCCAATAATACAGATGCAGCGCCTAACGGTGACGAAGAACATTACAAAACGGAGTTATACATTAAGTACCCTATTTCCAGCGTAAAAGCCGCGCTTTAAACGCTGGTCATCAACGAAAAAAGGTTGGTGCGGCTTTATGATGAAATGAACCGTGAAATGTATGGAATTCGTCTATATTTCGTTATAAAAATCTGGGTCGGGCTTATGCTCCAGTGTGCTCTTTACGCCGTAAAATACGGTACACAGAAATTCAGGACACTGGGGAGTAGAGAACTGTTCGGTTTTCAATGAAACATTCCAAACATTTACCTACTTGTAGTTACTGCAGTGGATTAAAAAAAAGATTTATTCGTGGGCACATTTTCAAAATTTAAACTCACCTGGATGGCTAAAGTTTGCTGCGCTTGACCGTCTAGAATTGCACCCATTCCGTCAAGGAACTGCCGCTGTTGCTCCTGCTGGGGTGGTGTTACTGTTTGGGTACGTCCACGCACAATTCCTGTAGGTGGTGTGTTGGGTGTTACTGTTTGGGTACGTCCACGCACAATTCTTGTAGGTGGTGTGTTGTGTTGGGTGTTGGGTGTTGGGTGTTGCTGTGCGTCACTCGACTGCTACCTGTGCTTGAGCACCCCTTGCTGGTTGTTCAGCCACGGCCTGTTCGTTATCTTCGTTGTCGCTGCTCCTGGGTGGCACATCGCGCTCGCTTGCAGGTCATCACCTACCCCGTAGTCTTCATCCACTAGAACGGGCAGTGCTTCATCTACTTCATCGTCTTCCACTTGAACTTGGAGCCCTAAACCAGCTGCACCAGCATTCGCATCAGCAGCAGCAGCACTCCTATCAGCACCGGTGTCACAATCCTCCTCCTCGCTACTGCTAGCGGTGTCCGTGCCCAGGGCTATTCCCATGGTGGGGTGAGCATTGAACAGATCATAATAGCGCTTGAGAAGAGGCCACTTGGCACGCTTTACAATATCCTCCCAGTCCAGATCATTGTCGTCGTCCTCGTCCACAGCTGCTCCTGTCCGCTCCTTTTCTCTATCTCGGACAAGAGGCAGGACAGAGGTCTTCATCTTGGAGTTTCCAGTCTTCTTCACAGATGTTATCTTATCCTTTATTTGTTTATAACTCACGTCAACATCCTGCTCCTCTTTCAATTTCTGTGCAATTCACTTGAACTTATCAATATCCTTCTTCATCTTTTTATCAAACCGGGTTTTTACTTCGAAACACATGGACAGCAATAGTTCTTCCAGCTCTAGAGTCCACTTCACGGCCCTAGTACATGCAGGGAAGATCCCCAGGCAGTCTACACGCAAAGAGAGTACCAAACGACAACCAAGCAACAACAGTAGCGACACACAAACACAGACTCAGTGACAGTAGCCTTCACTTTGCAGAATATTATGCAGGTTCCGCCAAAGCGGATCCGCGAACGCGTAGGTTCCGCTCGCATTTTTCTGGCGGAGCGAAATCCAAGCTTTCCACCAAAGCGTAACTTACGCCTCCGCCTTTGCCGAGGCAACGGCGGAAGCGTAAGTTACGCTTTGGCGGCGCAGCCAAAAAAAGTGCATGTGTGACCGCGGCCTTACGCGGCCGTCGTGAGTTCCCTTTGGGAACGGAAACGATAAGATACTTTTTTTACTTTACACGCGTTATGCATAACTGCGAGCTGCTGCACTATCACCTCTATTTTCATATTATTCTAGCAATATAACTGGTTGTTTTAATGATTCTTACTATGTTACGATGTTTCACTGATAATAGCCACAAGAGAACATTCTGGAATTGTTTCATTTTAATCGTTTTTTTACATGGTTAGGAGTGCACAGTTGATATTTTTCGTTGCTATTTTATGACTGTTTCCTCGTCGGTAATATAACAATATTGTAATTTAATTAACCTTATGTTGAGGAACAAAATTAATTACAATCCAGTGCCATCGCTCTGAAACCTACGGTCGTAATAATTATTTTGCTTCCCTACATTGTTTGCCAACGAGAGAAATCCTGAAGGTTGTAGCAACGAGGAAGCTATAATGAACACGGCAGTCAGTGTTTTGGTAATGGACCCCTATCCATCCCAGTTGCACGGGAAACCCCCTATCCATCCCAGTTGCACGGGAAACCCCCTATCCATCCCAGTTGCAGGGGAAATGTCCTCCCAACGACCATAGCAGAAGGAATTACGAAGAGTTTGTAACCCAATAGGCCCATCCAAAACTTTAGTTAAAGCATCACAAGCAAAAGGTGATAGCAGTCACTAGGCATCAGCGTTCTAAACTTCAGGTACTTATCTGGTTTTTTATTGCAAATGGTAGCAACAAACGAGGCTGAAGGAGATGTCTCGTTATCCCATGCCTTGGCGAATGTATTAAAGTATGAATTGCAGATATGCTCAATCCATTGTGGCTGTGATAGCTGGCAGATATCGTCAACTACACGACCAACTCGCAGCGATGTGACTCCCATTCATACTAATTTTTTTTAATTCATTCCCTATTTTTCAGAACAACATCTGTGATATTTATATGATTGCTGAACTAGCTGCTTCCACTTGATCACGTTCACATTGTATAGTTCAAGAGTCTTCTGAATTGAATTTAATACTTTAAAGTAATTCTTTTTGCAACACCAACATAGACCATCGTCTTATGTTGATGGAAATTTTGTAAACGTCAACTTCTGGATTCGTCCTGCGTGGCCTTCGCTCCCAGTTTCCGACGTCATCTCCAGTCGTCCTATCGTCACAGTTTTGTCCGTCTTGAAGAAGTTCGTCCGTCGTCCTCGTCCTTCATCATTCGCCTCTCCCGTCTCTTGGCAGTCGTCGTCGCTGGTGGTCCCGGACATGACGTAAAACTGTGCCCAGAAGAAAAGCTGAAAAAAGAAGTATGGAAGGTGAAAACAACATAAGAGGCTGCAGTGTGAGGATGTCGACGCTGAGCAGCGCTCCTTGAGATGGCGGACGGGATGGCAGATGGCGTGAGGGGTCTCGTTGGCGAGAGGGTACGTGTGTTGTTGTGAACATAATGAGTATGTGAGTTTTGAATTGTCTGTTCTCCCAATAATTTGTTCCTTATTATTTGCTTTCCTCGAGGGTAAAGAGGCGCCCACACAGCGCGTATGTTCTATTCGGTTTATGATTTGCTCGTCAATGAGGTTAACTAGAGGCCCCCCCCCCAGAGCCAGTGGATGTTGTTCTTTTTGTTATTCATATGATTTTTGCTCTCACATTTTTTTTTTCGTGATCGTGAGGTGGTGTGTTGAGTGAAGTAGCTTAGATTTTTTGAGGTTATCAGTTCCTACACGTGTTAAAGCGACCGTGGCAGGTGTTCCGGGTGGCGGAAAGAGTTTTGTTTAATAGTCTGCAGTCCAAGCAGAGGTGTTTTATTTATGGGTGTGACTGGTGTGGTATGATTGAGTGATTTGTGTGATTTTTTCCTCTTTTTCCTCTGTTTTATTATTAGAATCGAGGACGATTCTACTCTTGGGAGGGAGTTATGTTGTAGTACGTTATTTTGTGTACGTCATGTATACGTCATGTTGGTGCATGCGCATGTTGCTGTGGTGTGAAAAGCAGTCTTCGTCTTGAGTTTGTCATGTCTAGTTGTGTTTCGTCGTCGTGTTAATAAACAGTCTTTTAAGTGTAGTTATCGTCGTCCCTTTGTTTAAGTGTGGAGATGGCACGCAACGGGGAGCAGGAGAAGAGAAAGGCAGTTACAAATTGTGCAGTGTTACACTGCATATTGGTGCCTTTCCAGGCAGCCACGAAATTCAATAGCAATTAGCAGGATGCAGACTCTGTTGGATTTGATGTTCTTTTATATCACGTTACTCAGGAGTTGTGCTCTTTCTTCATATCGCAATAAACAGAGAAGAGGAAAATAACTGAACAAAATATTGCATGTAACAAAAGAGACACGACTCAAAGGTTTATTGTAACAAGAAAACGTTGAAGGGTAGCAATATACTCTACAGCATTAAGGCAACAGCAGGACAATAAACGGCAAGTGTGCGTGGCTGATGGGGACGTGGCCAGATACATCAAATACTATGAGATGGTGGTAAATGCACATGTAAAACTGCCTGAGCGTGACATTGCTATGCTCAGGTAGGGGGTTAGGATCGCAGAGCAAAAACAGGTCCGCAGAATTGTGAATATCAGAAGGTTAGTTTCTATTGGGATCCAGTCGTAAACCATTTCTTGCCTTTATCATGTGATTACAGTGAAACCTGTCTAAGACGACCACCGCTCAAGGGACTTTCAAAACACGGTCTCACCTATTTATTATTTTTTTATACTAAAAAACACAGCCCTACAAATAATCAGGGGAAGAGGACAACTGAAATGACACTGGACAACAAGACCAAGGGGAGTAGGTGCGATGTGCCGATGTGGTTGGCGAGGCTCATCCGACCGGAGGTCTCGGAATCATAGCCGACGACCAGGCATCGATAGGAATGCAGCTAGGGAGGGAGTTTTTTTTTGTTACCAGGTGGTCTCCTTATCCAGGATCAGTTGACTGGAAAGTAGCATCTCATGGTGCTGATTTTAGTGATCTTCTAGGACAGGTGGTCGCCTTATCCGAGTGGTGGCCTTGACAGGTTTTGCTGAACATGGGTTGTCTTCTAGTACCACTTCATGGAATGAATTACACTCTCCTTATGAGAATGAAGTTGAAGACACCACTGCAGCTGTACTTATGGTTGATAATTATGGTGGTAAAGACACACCTGGCAGTATGGCGGTAAACACACGCCTGCCCACACACGCTCTCTAGGCTGCAAAGTTCTGGCACAGAGCTCTCCTTCTCACCACCACCACCACCATCAGTTCTCGCCTGGCGCCTGGTCGATGCATGGCTGGCGGTATCCGGCATAGCAGGCTGGTACATCAAGTAGCGCATGGCACATAGATGATGACACAGCAACGACATAGCTCGATTGCGACGTACGTTTCGTCCCCGCCGGACTCATCAGGCAATCTTCTTCTTGGATGTCTTCATACGGAGCTTGACTCGGGAGAATGAAGTTGAAGACACCACTGCAGCTGTACTTATGGTTGATAAATATGGTGGTAAAGACACACCTGGCAGTATGGCGGTAAACACACGCCTGCCCACACACGCTCTCTAGGCTGCAAAGTTCTGGCACAGAGCTCTCCTTCTCACCACCACCACCACCATCAGTTCGCGCCTGGCGCCTGGTCGATGCATGGCTGGCGGTATCCGGCATAGCAGGCTGGTACATCAAGTAGCGCATGGCACATAGATGATGACACAGCAACGACATAGCTCGATTTCGACGTACGTTTCGTCCCCGCTAGACTCATCAGGCAATCTTCTTCTTGGATGTCTTCATACGGAGCTTGACTCGGGAGAATGAAGTTGAAGACACCACTGCAGCTGTACTTATGGTTGATAAATATGGTGGTAAAGACACACCTGGCAGTATGGCGGTAAACACACGCCTGCCCACACACGCTCTCTAGGCTGCAAAGTTCTGGCACAGAGATCTCCTTCTCACCACCACCACCACCATCAGTTCGCGCCTGGCGCCTGGTCGATGCATGGCTGGCGGTATCTGGCATAGCAGGCTGGTACATCAAGTAGCGCATGGCACATAGATGATGACACAGCAACGACATAGCTCGATTGCGACGTACGTTTCGTCCCCGCTGGACTCATCAGGCAATCTTCTTCTTGGATGTCTTCATACGGAGCTTGACTCGGGGCTTGACTCGGGAGAATGAATATGTCTTCAACTTCATTCTCCCGAGTCAAGCTCCGTATGAAGACATCCAAGAAGAAGATTGCCTGATGAGTCCAGCGGGGACGAAACGTACGTCGCAATCGAGCTATGTCGTTGCTGTGTCATCATCTATGTGCCATGCGCTACTTGATGTACCAGCCTGCTATGCCGGATACCGCCAGCCATGCATCGACCAGGCGCCAGGCGAGAACTGATGGTGGTGGTGGTGGTGGTGAGAAGGAGAGCTCTGTGCCAGAACTTTGCAGCCTAGCGAGCGTGTGTGGGCAGGCGTGTGTTTACCGCCATACTGCCAGGTGTGTCTTTACCACCATATTTATCATACACTCTCCTTACCATCACCATGCTTATCCTATACAACAAACCGAGAAGTTTAGTTTACCACTGTTGTTCAAAAACGCTACTCAGCAAGACACTGCTATTCCTGGTTTGGGACCGGCGGATTCTGTTCGAAAAGGTGACAGATTCTGCTCGAAAAGCAGTGAAATTGGCAGAACCATACAAACTTAATGGCGGGCAATTCTTTGAGTTCTGCTCCATTTTTTATCTACAAACCAAACATGTATGAAACTTACTAGAAACAGTACCGAATTCTGCCGATATTTCTGCCGGCAGAATCCGCCGGACCCTATTCCTGGTTTATCTTGCACTGCTGTTTCCAGTTTCAGTTGCTGTGCAAGTTATAGAACGGAGATGTATCAAGAAAAGCTTGCTTTGATTTGGATATCCGTATCTCTTTTTACAGTTAGTTCTCGTTGAAGTTGACCATCCTCTTTTACGGGCAAAATGTTACACAATGGATTAAAATGCAATGCAGCATACATTGGAGAAGAAATCAAACTCTTTATGCATGTGTAAAAATACAGATTTTCAAACCCAAAAACCAAAAACTCCATATCAAACTCTTTCCTAGTTGCGTCAAGCACCAGAGTCGTGAAGACGTTTACCTTACACCTGAAAAGTCAAAACAATGATGACAGGTCGACAAGCTGAAACCATATTAAACATCCACTTCCTATGATTTTGACTATGCGGTTGGTTGTCTAGTTACACGATAAGCAACGGGTCCTTGTCTTTGACGAACAGTGCAAGGCAACATGATGACTATGTGAAACGACTCCACAGTGAATGTTGGCATCCCGTCTTGAAGAGTACTCCAGATTAGCGAAACATTTGCGAACCAATCCAAGGCGAGACGAGTTTGGTCTGCATCAACCGCTGCCGCGAAGTGCATCCGCAGAACTGTGTAATCTGGTTCTTCATCGTTTTCTCCCGTTCCGTATGAGAAGTCTTGCAAGTTCATATCGACCCTCTCCGATTCATCAATGAACTCTTGTATGTCGTTCAAGGAGGCAGCACGATGAAGATGGAATAGATTATGCCCGTGAATCTGAACAACACACGTTGCATCTGCAATGAACATTGGCGGACCTCCTTGCCAAGGACCATGCGAGTGGGTACCGGGTCGAGAGTATCCTGGATCTGATATAGTGGCAATCTCCGAATTCGTTAACACAGTCATTATCAAGTCTCCTACTTCAAAAGGATCTGGATGCATAATTGGAGGCATTCTGCGTCGGCTGTTGTACACTCAAGCAAAATGAGATTAAAAAACAATCCACCGGCCTTAACTTCAGTCAAAATCAACCAACAAATTCCGACAAATGCGAAAAAACGAATGGATTGCTGTTGAACCATTGCCCCCTCTTGTGAAGGTTTTGCTGTCATGTCACGCGACAGCATAGCGCGATGGGGAAGTGGGTAATTTTCATTTTCACTCTTTTTCAAACGGCTCAATGGCCTGCACTAACAATGGCGCTGAAAACACATTGGAACGCAAAACACTCGTGGCTCGCACAGACCCTTGCTTAATCTATTGTGTTGCTTTTGGGTACTCGAGATTGACATTCAGCCCAAACCATATTCCCAGCAAAGCGTGGATGCCATGTTTCGTCTTAACTCGCTCTTGCATAGAACCCTTATACATGCAAATCCAATTTCCTCACTCTGGAAGGTGCTGAAATTCGCATCGAACAGATACCCTTGCACGTTTCCGAAGCAACAAAAACACGTACTACAGCAGGGCGGTAATGGGCAAAATGCGCACTAGCAACAAACAGCATGGTTAGGTTAAGTTAGCATTTTTTTCATTATGCCACACGCGAGAATAGCATGTAACATTGCCCAACATCATAGCATGTCCCACCGATTCACGCAACAGCTGTTGGAATGTTTGGTCCTGCCTTGTTTGTTCTGCCATTATGTAATCCATGTATATTGTAGTGTATCCTGACTGAACCTTGTTTGCAAATTGTCTATACACGTGCTCAATACTTTCTTTCTTTCTTTTCTTTTTCGAGTTCGTAGTTATCGGCTGTTACCTGTAGGTAGAATACCTATTGAACAATATGTTTACTTGTTTCTTATCCGGGGCTTTTGAAATTCTGTAGCTAGTGTAAGTCAATTATCTGTATATTTACCATGTTTCCAGGACAGTCATCATTGGTTTTCCGGTTTGGATTGTTGAGGCATAATTGTTGAGAGTTGGTGTGCTTTAGTACAGTTTAATAATTTGTTTTGACCGAGCGTAGGATGGTAGGTGTTGGTGTGAGTAGAAGGTGGAGTGATGTAATGGAATGATGATATGTCCCACGGAACATACCTGACCCTTGTTGCAAAAAAAAAGACGAGGTCTATATGGGAAAATATAGGCCGAGTAAAATACCGAGGTCCGCCGAGGTCTTTTACGAGGCCTATATTTCCCATATAGACCGAAGTCGAAGTCAATATCCTATTAATCACGATTCCTTTGCCATAACCCCAAATTTGAACCTTTAGGAGCTATTTTAACCTTTTTAGTATAGCATTTTGTACTATAGTGTACATAGGATGTTGCCTATTCTGAGTACAAGACTGTAAGAACAACAGGGTTCAGCATCTGCAGCACAGTGGCTGGGTGGTATAAGGGGTTGCTTGAGATTCATACTGTTGTGGGTTCAAATCCTGCTTGTTCTCTTCCTTTGTCTTCTTTCTTTCAAATATTTTTTTGAAGTGGAGAGAAAATTCTAAGTCCCTCCAAAGTCGAAAGATAACAGGGAGGTTCCGGAGTACGATTTTTCGTGCCAAAATCCGTGGAGGCGCTACGGATATTTCATACGTCGTTTTCGAGCAGTGAAAAGTTCCGGGGTACGGAACTTATGTGTTTGCCGTCATTGCCTGGGTTACGATCACAAGCACGTCACATTCCCGCGTTATGCCTTTTTATTTTGAAAATTTGTACCGAAATCAAAACTTCCCGCGGAAAATCGATGTTTCTCGTACCAAATTTGTACGCGAAAAATCTTTCTGCACCCGATGACGCAAAATCTCCATACGAAACATGGTTCGTATGAAAGCCAGTCCACACGGATTCTCCGTGCCGAAAAATCGTATGGAGCACGCCTGGAAAAAATCCGTAGCGGCCATACGGATTTTGGCACGGAAAATCGTACTCCGGAACCTCCCTAATGCCTAAGTGGTCGATACAAGCGGTCGATACAAGCGGTCGATATTACGGCGATATGGGTTATATTATGTATAGAATAAACACTGCTATAAAAACCTCGGCTACGCCAAGGTTTTATAGACAGTGTTTATATTCCCATAAACACAAGAGTTTTTGGGTTGTCGGGTTGAGCTCCCGGCAGCTCTCGCTCTTGCGAGAGACTTTTGTTCCTTGACAATGTTTCCAGACAGATGAGTTGCTACTAGATGAGTGGCTTGAATAAGCCGAAGGCAACAATTACTATATTTACGGAGCGCAGTAGGAATGACTCGTCCCTCAGAGCAGGAACGTTCAACGCTCGTTCCTTGAAAAGCAACACCAAGAAAATTACAATAATACAAGATTTCGAACAATACAGGCTTGACATCCTCGGACTGACGGAGACCTGGCTGAACGGAGCCGGTGTAGACACGTACGACAACGGACATGTTCTGTATTGTTCGGGTGGCTCGTCGTCTAGAGCTGGAGTTGGCCTTCTCATCAACAAGAAACTAATAAATAATGTGGAGTCGTACAAATTTATCTCCGAACGGATGATATCAGTTCGTCTCCGAAATGGACCTCGACGTGACAGCAACTCCCTCACGGTGGTCTGCTGCTACGCTCCGACGCTGCAACGCTCGACATCACATCCTCAGGAAACAGATGACTTCTACTCCACACTACGAGGTATTGCCCGGGAGGTCAGTAGAAGAGATGATTTTATGATATTGGGAGACCTGAATGCAAAAGTAGGGAGCGCCCGACCTGCTTCAGGAGGTGCAGTGGGATGTTTCTCCAAGCACGTATCAAGCAACGCGACCGGTGAGAGACTGATTGAGCTGTGTGAGGAGCAAAATCTGATGTTGTGCAACACCCTGTTCAAACATCGTATGCAGCATCGTTCGACATGGTTCTCGGATGGGCTCGTACACAGGGCCAACCTGTTCGAAACATGATTAATTTTGTGATTATGCGAAGATCAAACACAGTGCGCGTTGTGAATGCCAGGTCATACGGTGGATTCACAACAAGATCCGATCACCATCCGGTTATTGCAGATTTTCGACTAACATTCTGGCGGTGTACAACATCTAAAGCAACCAACGACCGCTGTTTCATCAAGTACAACGAACCCACACAAGACTCTGCTGAAAGTTTCAAAAATGCCATAGCAAGCACGTTGCCAGACATAAACACCCCGCCTGAAGATATTTCCACGCTAGACCAAACCTGGGAGAGATTTGTGTCATCTACCCATGCAGCAGCGGAAAAGGCATCACTAATATGCATGCGTAAAAAATCGTTAGCACACTTTTTGAACACTAACGATTATCGATTGCACTCTTAACGATCGATGCGAGTTATCGGTATAATTGTTTCAGCCCTAAAAAAGAGTGATTTGGATGTTGTCAAGGCTTTGGTGAGGATAATTTTATTGGAGCGTCTCTCACTACGGGAGATATTAAAACTGAACTGAGCCTAGGTGTTCCGGTATTTGAAAATAAACTTTTGCAATGTAATTGATGCATGTAGTGGGTGAGAATTAGGCATTGACCAAAAATGCTGGCGCATATTTCCGCATATTCTTGTGGGACAGTTCATATTATATGGCATATTGAGCGACAAAGGTAATATTGGAATGAAGCCAGCATGTAATTCAAATATTCTGAAGAAAATGAGGACAAAACATTCATATTAGAGACAAAATGCGTTCAGAAATGCCTTTTATGGATGAATTTTGAATGGCACCGACATGTACTATCGTAGGCATGGGTCAAGCATATATGCATAGCTGTACGTTCTTTGTATATTTTGCTCATGCACATCATCCACCACTGTACACACAACGAAATGCGGGGTGTGCAGGCTTACTGCACAAGACAGACAAAGCATAGCCGTCCCTGTGAAAACCTGGCATGACCTCTACCAGCTGGAGCGCTTAGGATACTGGCTCCTACTGTCTCAGCGTGACACCTGGTGTCCTCCATCACGCAGCCATGCCCACCACCTCGACATCAGCGGCAGCGATATGGCAACTGTTGCCTATCTCGGATCCTGGAACCGGAAAACGTGGCACCAGGTGCCACCTACAGCACGCACCACACAACACCAGAGCAACACCGCAGTAAATGTTCCTACATAAAGTGAATATAGCAAACAACAACCGGTAGAGCCTTTTCTCGTACCATCGCAAGCCTGGCGGACACTGCAGTTCTCCACACGATAACTTTAAACGACTAAATATTAATGATTCATCTCACTAATGAACTCGACACCAACTAAACCCAGTTGCAATGACTCTAAGCCTCCCAGTTAACCCGCAACAACAAAGCCCTAGACCGCTCAGGGCACTGGAGCTGAAGCACAACGTGCTTATATAAACAGAAACAAAATAAATAAATAAATATTAAATAAATAATGTAACTCTCTCGCGGATTGCACTGGATGCCAACTAAGCTAAAGCAATTCTAACAACATGAGACCCCCCAGCCCACAGTCATGTCAATGTGGCACGGCCTGGCCTGCTGACTTGGTTGGCCTCTGTTAGCCTGCTGGAGACAGAACTTGACATAATGACCTGGCTGCCCACACGGGTGGCACAGCCCTGAGCGGAAATTGCCCATTGGCGCATGCATAGATAGAGGTGGGTGGCTAAGTGCCATAAACTGGGGCAGACCCCATTTGAAAGGAATGTCTGATTCCTCCACTTGATAAAAGCCGAATTCGGGATACTCGAAGGGTGAATAATTTGAAAACTCCGTGATGCAGTCAATTATCGTATCACCTACACGATCAGGATCTGGATACTCCATTTGTCCTAGGCGATTTGAACGGCAGCCAATTCGAGATTCACAGCTGGTATCCAGATGCAGAGTTGGTATCCAGAATTGATCATTCCACAAAATCAGCACACGAAATCTCTTTCATCAAAAGACAACAAATAGATTGCCGTCGCTTTCTTGGCTCACGTTTTGTAAGAAAATTTCGGCCACTTCACGTTACACCTCGCAGAATAGTTGAGTCAACTGTTATCACTCTTGCGAGGCGTCTCCATGGTTTGCACTGAAAATGGCGCTGAGATCACCTTTTTGTCACCAAACACTCGCGGAAAATAACATAGCCATGCTGTGTGAACTGTTCTGCTAATACTTGCTCATTATTGACTTTCGAAAATGGATGATACGAGGGAAAACCAAGTCAAAGTCGTAACTGGGCACTATTTTGGCCGGTTATTAGCGGTGTTCTGAAATTTAATTAACCCTATGTTGAAGAACAAAATTAATTACAATCCAGTGCTATCGCTCTGAAACCTACGGTCGTAATAATTATTTTGCTTCCCTGCATTGTTCGCAAAGAAGAGAGATCCTGGCGTTTTAGCAACGGGGAGCTAGAATGAACACGGCAGTCAGTGTTGAGGTTAATGACCCCTATCCATCCCAGTTGCACGGGAAACCTCCTCCCAACGACCATAGCAGAAGGAATTACGAAGAGTTTTTAACCCAATTGGCCCATCCAAAACTTTAGTTGAAACATCACAAGCAAAGGATGGTAGCAGTCACTAGGCATCACTGTTTCAAACTTTGGGTACCAATCTGGGTTTTATTGCAAATGGTAGCAACAAAGAAAGCTGAAGGAGATGCCTCGTTATCCCATGCCTTGGCGAATGTATGAAAGTATGAATTGCAGATATGCTCAATCGATTGTGGCTGTGATAGCTGGCAGATATCGTCAACTACACGAACAACTCGCAGCGATGTGACTCCCATTCATACTTAGTCTTTTTTTCAGATTCATTCCCTATTTTTCAGAACAACATCTGTGATATTTATATGATTGCTGAACTAGCTACTTTCACTTGATAAAGTTCACATTGTATAGTTCAAGAGTCTTCTGAATTGAATTTAATACTTTGAAGTAATTCTTTTTGCGCCACCAACATAGACCATCGTCTTATGGTGATGGAAATTTTGTAAACGTCATCTTCTGGATTCGTCCTGCGTGGCCTTCGCTCCCAGTTTCCGACGTCATCTCCAGTCGTTCTATCGTCAAAGTTTTGTTCGTCTTGAAGAAGTTCGTCCGTCGTCCTCGTCCTTCATCATTCGCCTCTCCCGTCTCTTGCCAGTCGTCGTCACTGGTGGTCCCGGACACGACGTAAAACTGTGCCCAGAAGAAAAGCTGAAAAAAAGAAGTATGGAAGGTGAAAACAAGATAAGAGGCTGCAGTGTGAGGATGTCGACGCTGAGCAGCGCTCCTTGAAATGGCGGACGGCATGGCAGACGGCGTGGGGAGTTTCGTTGGTGAGAGGGTACGTGTGTTGTTGTGAACGTGATGAGTATGTGATTTTTGTATTTTCTGTTCTCCCAACATTTTGTTCTTTATTATTTGCTTTCCTCGAGGGTAAAGATGCGCCCGCACAGCGCGTGTGCTCTGTTCGTTTTTTGATTTGCTCGTCTATGAGGTTAACTAGAGGCCCCCACAGAGCCAGTGGATTTTGTTCTTTTTGTTATTCCTATGATTTCTGCTCTCACATTTTAGAATTTTTGCGTGGTGTGTTGAGTGAAGTAGCTTAGAGTTTTTGAGGTGATCAGTTCCTATACGTGTGAAAGCGATCCTGGCTGGTGTTCCGGGTGTGCAGAAAGATTTTTTTTTTAAATAATCTGCAGTCCAGGCAGAGGTGTTTTATTTATGGGTGTGACTGGTGTGGTAAGATTGAGTGATTTGTGTGATCTTTTCCTCTTTTTCCTCTGTTCTACTCTTGGGAGGGAGTTATGTTGTAGTACGTTATTTTGTGTACGTCGTGTGAACGTTGTGTTGGTGCAATCGCATGTTGCTGAGGTGTGAAACTCAGTCTTCATCTTGCGTTCGTCATGTCTAGTTGTGTTTCGTCGTCGTGTTAATAAACAGTCTTTTAAGTGTAGTTATCGTCTTCCCTTTGTATAAGTGTGGAGATGGCACGCAACGGGGAGCAGGAGAAGAGAAAGGCAAGTACAACATTGTGTGGTGTTTCACTGCATATTGGTGCCTTTCCAGGCAGCCACGAAATTCAATAGCAGCTAGCAGGATGCAGACTCTGTTGGATTTGATGTTTTTATATCACGCGACTCAGAAGTTGTGCTCTTTGTTCATATCGCAATAAACAGAGAAGAGGAAAACAACTGAACAAAATATTGCATGTAACAAAAGTGACACGACTCAAAGGTTTAATGTAACAAGAAAACATTCAAGGGTACCCATATACTCTACAGCATTAAGGCAACAGCAGGACAATATACGGCAAGTGTGCGTGGCTGATGGGGACGTGGCAAGATACTTCAAATACTATGGGATGGTGGTAAATGTACATGTAAAACTGCCTGAGCGTGACTATGCCATGCTCAGGTAGGGGGGTTAGGATCGCAGAGCAAAAACAGGTCCGCAGAATTGTGAATATCAGAAGGTTGGTTTCTATTGGGATCCAGTCGTAAACCATTTCTTGCCTTTATCATTTAAATACAGTGAAACCTGTCTAAGACGACCGCTGCTCAAGGGACCTTCAAAACACGGTCTCAGTTACCAGGTGGTCTCCTTAACCAGGGTCAGTTGACTGGAAAGTAGCATCTCTTGGTCCTGATTTTAGTGGTCTTCTAGGACAGGTGGTCGCCTTATACGAGTGGTCGCCTTTACAGGTTTTGCTGTACATCAGTTGTCTTCTAGTACCGCTTGATTGAATGAATTATACTCTCCTTGTCATCACCATAATTATCCTATACAACAAATCTGGAAGGTTAGTTTACTACTCTTGTTAAAAAACGCTACTCAGCAAGACACTGCTATTCCTGGTTTGGGACCGGCGGATTCTGCTCGAAAAGGTGACAGATTCTGCTCGAAAAGCAGTGAAATTGGCAGAACCATACAAACTTAATGGCGGGCAATTCCTTGAATTCTGCTCCTATTTTTTCCACAAACCAAACATGCATGAAACTTACTAGAAAAAGTACCGAATTCTGCCAATGTTTCTGCCGGCAGAATCCGCCGGACCCTATTCCTGGTACATCTTGCACTGCTGTTTCCAGTTTCAGTTGCTGTGCAAGTTTTAGAACGGAGATGTATCAAGAAAAGCTTGCTTTGATTTGGATATCCGTATCTATATTTACAGTTAGTTCTCCTTGACGCTGACCAGCCTCTTTTACGGGCAAAATGTGACACAATGGATTAAAATGCAATGCAGCATACATTGGAGAAGAAATCAACACCTTTATGTATGAGTAAAAATATCGATTTTCAAACCCAAACCAAAAAACTCCACATCAAACTTTTTCCTAGTTGCGTCAAGCACCAGAGACGTTTACCTTTCACCTGAAAAGTCAATTCCAATAATGACGGGTCGACAAGCTGAGCATGTATTGAACATACATTTCCTATGATTTCGACTATGTGGCTGGTTGTCTAGTTACACGATAAGCAACGGGTCCTTGTCTTTGGCGAACAGTGCAAGGCAACATAATGACTACGTGAAACGACTCCACAGTGAATTTTAGCATCCCGTTTTGAAGCGTATTCCAGATTAGCGAAACATTTGCGAACCAGTCAAAGGCGAGACGAGTTTGGTCTTCACCAACCGCTGCGGCGAAGTGCATCCGCAGAACTGAGTAATCTGGTTCTTCATCGTTTTCTCCCGTTCCGTATGAGAATTCTTTCCTTTCCATTCCAAATCTCACCGATTCTCTAAAGAGCTTTAGCATGTCGTTCAAGGAGGCAGCACGATGAAGATGGAATAGGTTATGCTCGTGAATCTGAATAACACACCTTGCATCTGCAGTGAACATTGGCGGACCTCCTTGCCAATCATGCGAGTGGATACCGGGTCGAGAGTATCCTGGATCTGATATAGTGGCAATCTCCGAACTCAGAAACACAGTAACTATCATGTCTGCTACTTCATTAGGATGTGGGAGCATAATTGGAGGCATTGTACGTCGGCTGTTGCACCCTCAAGCAAAGTGAGATTAAAACACAATCTACCGGCCTTATTTTCAGTCAAAATCAACTAACGAATTCCGACAAATGCGAAAAACAAATGGATTGCTGTTGAACCATTACCCCCTCTTGTGAAAGTTCTGCTGTCATGCCACGCAACAGGATAGCGCGATGGGGAAGCGGGTAATTTTCATTTTCACTCTTCTTGAAACGGCTCAATGGTCTGCACTAACAATGGCGCTGAAAACACATTGTAGCCCAAAGCAATCATGGCGCGCACAGACCCTGGTTTAATCTATTGTGTTGCTTTTGGGTACTCGAGATGGACATTCAACCCAACCCATATTCCCAGCAAAGCATGGATGCCATGCTTCGTCTTAACTAGCTCATGCATAGACCCCTTATACATGTACATTAAACTCCCTCTCTCTTGAACGTGCTGAAATTCGCATCGAACAGATACCCTTGCACGTTTCCGAAGCAACAAAAATACGTACTACAGCAGTGCGGTAATGGGCAAAATCCGCACTAGCAACAAAGAGCATGGTTAGGTAAAGTTATCATTTATTTTGATCATTATGCCACACGCAAGAACAGTATGTAACATTGCCCAACATTATAGCCTATCTCGCCGATGCACGCAACAGCTGTAGGAATGTCTGGGTCTGCCTTGTTCGTTCCGCCATTATGTGATTCAGCGACCTGAGACCTAGCTGTAGCACCTCTCCAGTGCACAAACCAACAGCCTTCCAACTTGGAAGGTTCATGGTTACGTTGGACCGAAGAGGGGAAGGTGAGCGCAGCGAAAATGTGCACAAGTTAAGACACACGGCAGCAAAGAATGCCGACTGTTACAGGACGGTGACGAGACCAGTTAATAACATGACAATGCGGTCTAAATACAATTTGAACCAGCAAAGCAACACACCACCACACTTGGGTGGGTCAGCAATATCAGAGACGGAGTAAGGGGGAGGCTTTGCGAAAACGAATTGTGCAAAACCGGACGCCAATATCTAACGGTACTCCTCCCATACATTACACTACTGTGGTCAAGTTGAGATATTTTCGCACGTTCTCACTCTTTATCATCTTGTTAGTCGTGGATAGTTGCTGCATAACTCGTTCAAATGTGTTTCCTTCTCTTAATACCTCATTTTACTTGTTTCTTTTTGCACCGCTGCATTTCAATTGGATGTACTGTGGATGTTCTGCTCATAAAAGGGACTATATTAATTAAGAAGTTTATTTGCGACGAAAGCTGTTTTCATGCTAGCATTTTTGTGGATTGCCATGTGTCACTGCATATTGGTGTCTTTCCAGGCAGCCACGGAATTCAATAGGAGGATGCAGACTCTGTTGGATTTGATGTTTTTATATCACGTGACTGAGAATATGTGTTCTTTCTTCATGTCGAAAGTGCTTGAACGTACATGTATTGTTCATAAGCAGCTTCTGCAGTGCGTGAACACGAACAGTTTCTTGCCTATCAGTCAGTTCAGTTACAGACACCAGCATTCCACAGCAGGTGCCTTAGCGGTAGCTGTAAAGAATATCAGTCACCGGAATGGCATTTTTTGATAATTATATTATTTCAACAAGGTAAAGCACAGCATTCTGCTTTTCAGACTACTTGATGTATCGCCGGAAATACTTGGAGACAGCACAAACCAGAAGCATGCCATAATATGACAGCCAGTCAGGGGTTCCTCAAGGGTCAGGTCTCCGACCTCTGCTCGTCGTTCTGTATGTGAAGGATGATTCTCGCGACCTTGCCCTCATGGCGTCACCACTATTCAGTTTGCTGGTGACATCTCGCTTCACGCCATACCACACCATAGAGCGACAACCCTCGACCACAATGATATATGCACTTTACAAGTCCTACCAGCAGTCACATATGCCAAATACCTTGGCCTGCATATTGAATCGGACATGAGTTGGGCAACAATGGTGGACCATGTTGCTGGTCGTGTTGCCTGCAAAATTGCTGTCCTGCTGCGACATGCTACCCCGCTGCCATGTTCCTACCGATTCGCCTACTTCCGATCTACCATTTTGCCAGAATTTTATGTATGCTTCTATTGGTTACTACCGGTATTTGTGAGTTGCTTAGGAACAACGGCTACATGAACTGTTCAAACGTGCCGCTCGGGCAGTCTGCAAGTCTCCACTGTGGACCAGTTGTCCAGTACTGATCAACTGCAAAATCGAATGCATGTGTGTGATCTACAGGTTTTTGCGTACTTGAATATATTTCGTTTCATCTGGCGATGTTTGCATGATGCATGTACTTCCTCCGTATACAAAAACTTCGTGACTTTTTTGAACGGTGCTTTTGAGCAATAACCTGCTCAACGAACGGCGCCAAAGGCTGTCATCGACAACCCACGTCCATGTCGAGGTGATTTTGGTTGATCCCGAACAGATTCTCCACGCACGCCATGCGTGTGAGGACGTTGCCGACAGAAACTCAAGAGTCAAATGAAAAAAAACTAACATTTACTTGCTTGAAAATGAAACTGACACAGTGACGAAGTGTAGCTCGTGGCTGGAACACGGAGTCACGCGGCACTCGCTGCCGTGAAACTGGCCAGGCTCGTACTTGCGGTGCGCGGCCCCATATCTACGCAGCGTGAGAACATAGATTTGTTTCACTCGCACGGCAAGATGAAACATTACAGTCGTCGTGCAACCAGCGCAGACTTAGGATGAGAATGTCGATGGCCTGGCTTTCTTCGCCTCTCTCCAGTCAGACGCCTCCTTTGTCGCCAAGGGAAATCCCAGGGACCTCCTCGAAGCCATTGTAGAATGCTTGGGAGGATTATCCTGGCGAGAAAATGCGAAGCGTGTGGATGTGCTTGTACGACTCGTTTCACGGCATAATGGAGGTCGCGGGTTGGAACAACTGAATATAGTTGACACCGTTTCGTACACAGCTCTAGAGATGAAGAGGACGTAGCCAAAGTCCAGCGTCGGATCATCACTGCAGGTGACAAGAATCTGAACGAAATGCGAGCGGAAGCAGCGACTGTTGGCGATGCGGAGTCAGCGTCGTCAGGTGACAATGACATGAGCGACGAAGACTCTGAAAAAACTCAATCTCATTCGTCTGAGTTGCTTTTTCTTTGTATATAGCTTGTAAACAGGTTAGACAATGCCACGAGTGTTATTCCAAGTCAAACGGAACAATTTCAGAGCTGAGCGCAGCTTTCAAAAAAAGTCACGAAGTTTTTGTATACGGAGGAAGTAGCACCTTATTATTTTTAGTCCTTTTTTTGCTGTCATGCCCTCAACTCGCACTCCAGGAGGCCAAAGTAACTTGCTTGTGGTCCCACCTGCTAGCACTGCTCGTTCTGCTAAGCGCCTAACGCACGTTGACGCCATTATCTGGAAAAGATTGACATCAGCAAGAAAATTTTCAAATTGTTATTTGGAATTCCAATCCTAAGCCTCGCAGTATTATAATATTAGAAGTATAAGCTACGTAGATTTTCCATAGCTCAGTGTATTGGTATCTGTTCGTTACATCCAACATTCCCTTTTCTCTTCTTTCTTTTTCCGATGTCTAATTATCCACACTTTCGTTTAAAATTTCATTAACAGTGGGTCCAATGTTATTAGGCATTATGCCTGTTTTGATTTCCACTATAAAAAAAGTATACAACACCTTACCGCAATACACAGAGAAGGGGAACACAACTGAACACAATGTTGCATGTAACAAAAGAGACACAACTCGAAGGTTTAATTTAATACGGCAATTGTGAGAGGCTAATGGGGACATGGCAAGATACTTCAAATTTTATGAGATGGTGGTGAATGTACATGGTTGTAGAACTGTGGCTCGGATGGTTATGCCATGCTCAAGAAGGAGGTGAGCATTGTAAAGCAAAATCACATCCGCAAGATTTTGAATTTCAGAGGACTGTTTTCTTTTTTCAGAGTGGAAATCAGTGAAGGTCTTGGGCTCTTTGCTAGGGTCAGCTGAGGACGTAGACTTCAGAATAAATGCAGAAAACCGTGTTTTTGGCTCTGTTGCTTGGGAATATCACAGTATTGAATCTCGTTTATGTATGGTTAAAGTTTTGATTTTGTCTGTACTCTTGTACCTCTGCGGCCTCCGAACATTACCGAAGAAGCTGGAGGATCGCCTGGAGGCATGGCATCGTCGCAAGGTCCGATATTATTATGAACATTTGTCCACCCTCAAAACATATTCAGAAAAAAGAATTACCGAAAGACTAACCAAGCCCCGATCTCGCAAACATGTATATAGGGCTTGAAAGTGCTACGTCACAGCATAGCAACAGTTTCAAAAATTCAAAAATTGGATCCACTTGGATCTAGTTTTTGTATGGATCCAAGCACATTTCAAGCGGTCTTACCCACAGCATGGTGATGTAGCCAGTGAAACTGACCGATTTGGCTACTGGGGGCGGGGTTACAACTGGTGGCGAAATAAAAGTCACACCTGCATGCGACATGAGTGGGTTGCTATGCACCCACATACTTAGGCAATAGCAAAGTCACACCTTAGTGGATCCAAAAATAGAAATCTGATGTCAACTTACTACTCCCTGGCCGTTTTGACGTCATCACTTTCAAGCCCTATAGCGCGGCCTCCTGTGGCTGGGGCACGTTGCCAGGGAAGGACCAGACGCGGACTCTTACAAGGCACTGCAGCTAGCACTAAATACTTCGTATATCAAGCCCCTTGGTGCACGACACCGCGAGAGATGGGTCGACAACATCAAAAAAGACCTCAAGCCTCTGAATGGGCCGATTCAGTAATGCCTCAACCTGGCCACTAACAAGCAACTCTGTTTAACGATCATTGACAGATGCATGACCCCTGTATGATTTGTTTATGCAGACAATATGCGACCTGTTCATATTATGACTTGTATTATTATTATTATTTTCGTTTTGAAGGCAGTCATAAACCATTATTGACTCTATCACGTGACTACATGGGTTGTCTTCTAGTAGCACTTACTTGAATGAATTTTACTCTCCTTGTGAATCATGGCGGATAGGGCCTCTTGTACGGGCACAATAAATTGCACACATCATCCTATTCAAATTCAAAAAAATATTTTGAAATGCAAAGTCAATTTAAATGCTAGTAAATCAATTGGAACACAAAATATAAAAGTTAAAATCAATTGGAACACAAATGGAGAGAAATAAAACGTAGGGAAATACGTCCACACAGCCATTACCGTACTGGCAAAGAACGGCAGCATAATTATCCCATACAACACATCGGCAAGGTTAGTTTACCACTGTTATTCAAAGACGATAATATTCAGAAAGTCACTTTAATTCCTGGTTCATCTTGCGCTGCTGCACCCAGTTTCAGTCGGTGTGCAAGTTTCATAACTTGGATGTATCAACACATGCCTGCTTGGATTTGGACACCCTTATTCCTAGCTGCGCTCAGCAGCCGAGTCGTGAAGACGTTTATCTTTCACATGGAAATTCTAATGGTGACGGGTCGACAAGCTGAAAATGTACTGAAAATCCTCTTCCTATGATTTCGACTATGCAGCAGGTTGTCTAGTTATACGATAAGCAACGGGTCCTTGTCTTTGACGAACAGTGCAAGGCAACATGATGACTACGTGAAACGACTCCACAGTGAATGTTAGCATCCCGTCTTGAAGCCTATTCCAGATTAGCGAAACATTCGCGAACCAGTCAAAGGCGAGACGAGTTTGGTCTGCATCAATCCCTGCTGCGCAGTGCATCCGCAGAACTGTGTAATCTGGTTCTTCATCGTTTTCCCCCCTTCCGTATGACAAGTCTATCCATTCCATTCTAAATCTCACCGATTCCCTAAAGAGCTTTTGTATGTCGTTCAAGGAGGCAGCACGAAGAAAATGGAATAGGTTATGCTCGTGAATCTGAATAACACACCTTGCATCTGCAGTGAACATTGGCGGACCTCCTTGCCACCGACCATGCGAGCGGACACCGGGTCGAGAGTATCCTGGATCTGATATAGTGGCAATCTCCGAACTCAGAAACACAGTAACTATCAAGTCTCCTACTTCATTAGGATCTGGGTGCATAATTGGAGGCATTCTACGTCGGCTGTTGTACCCTCAAGCAAAGTGAGGTTAAAACACAATCTACCGGCCTTAACTTCCGTCAAAATCAACTAACGAATTCCGACAAATGCGAAAAACAAATGGATTGCTGTTGAACCATTGCCCTCTCTTGTGAAATTTCTGCTGTCATGTCACGCGACAGCATAGCGCGATGGGGAAGTGGGTAATTTTCATTTTCACTCTTTTTGAAACGGCTCAATGGTCTGCACTAACAATGGCGCTGAAAAGACATTGTAACGCAAAACGCTCATGGCGCGCACAGACCCTGGCTAAATCTATTGTGTTGCTTTTGGGTACTCGAGATGGACATTCAACCCAAACCATATTCCCAGCAAAACGTGGTTGCCATGTTTCGTCTTAACTCGCTCTGGCATAGAACCCTTATACATGTACATCCAACTCCCTATCTCTTGAACGTGCTGAAATTCGCATCGAACATATACCCTTGCACGTTTCCGAAGCAACAAAATGTACGTACTACAGCAGTGCGGTAATGGGCAAAATGCGCACTAGCAACAAACAGCATGGTTAGGTTAAGTTAGCATTTGATCATTATACCACACGCAAGAAGAGTATGTAACATTGCCCAACATTATAGCCTATCTCGCCGATTCACGCAACAGCTGTTGGAATGTTTCGGTCTGCCTTGTTCGTTCTGCCATTAGGGAGGTTTAGTCCTACGTAATCCGTGGGTACTTTACGTGTGTGTACCACGTAATATTCAGTGACCCACGTACAGACGTTTTCTGATTCACGACATACCGTGTATGGAGCCTCACCCACGTTCCGCCAGAACGTGGGTGAAAATCAGAATGGAGCGCATTGTGCGAGCTGTGGGGGTGCTCAGCTGAAGAATTTTCCGAGGCACGAAATCAAAATATTGGATGAGCTTCTTAGGCCCGGGTAGCTTCGTCTTTGACCAGGTTTGGGCCTTTCGCTTCATGCTTTTGTTTGTTCCGTGTGACTAAACACAACATTGCAACGAGGGTGCCCTTCATCCACTTTACGTGGATCACCCACGCACGCGTTTCCGTTACGTGGGAACTAAACCTCCCTATTATGTCATTCAGCGAACTGAGACCTAGCTCTAACACCACTCCAGTGCGCGTAACCATGAACCTTCCTACTTGGAAGGTTCATGGTTACGTAGGACCGAAGAGGAGAATGTGAGCGCAGCGAAAATGTGCACAAGCTAAGACACACGGCAGCTAAGAATGCCGACTGTTCCAGGACGGTGACGAGACCAGTTAATAACATGACAATGCGGTCTAACTACAATTTGAAACAGCAAAGCAACACACCACCCAACTTGGCTGGGTCAGCAATATCAGAGACGGAGTAAGGGGGAGGCTTTGCGAAAACGAATTGTGCAAAACCGGACGCCAATATCTAACGGTACTCCTCCCATACATGACACTACTGTGGAAAAGTTGAGATATTTTCGCACGTTCTCACTCTTTATCATCTTGTTACAGTCGTGGATAGTTGCTGCATAACTCGTTCAAATGTGTTTCCTTCTCTTTATACCTCATTTTACTTGTTTCTTTTTGCACCGCTGCATTTCAATTGGATGTACTGTGGATTTTCTGCTCATAAAAAGGGACTAAATTTTAAAAAGCTTATTTGCGACGAAAGCTGTTTTCATGCATTTTTGTGCATTGCCATGTTTCACTGCATATTGGTGTCTTTCCAGGCAGCCACGGAATTCAATAGCAGGATGCATACTCTGTGGATTTGATGTTTTTATATCGATTTGACTGAGAATAATTATATGATTGTTCTTTCTTCATGTCGAAAGTGCTTGAACGTACATGTATTGTTCATAAGCAGCTTCTGCAGTGCGTGAACACAAAAAGTTTCTTGCCTATCAGTCAGTTCAGTTGGAGACACCAGCATTCCACAGCAGGTGCCTTAGCGGTAGCTGTAGAGAATATCAGTCACCGGAATGGCATTTTTTGATAATTACATTATTTCAACAAGGTAAAGCACAGCATTCTGGTTTGGTTTTCAGACTACTTGATGTATCGCCGGAAATACTTGGAGACAGCACAAACCAGAAGCATGCCATAATATGACAGCCAGTCAGGGGTTCCTCAAGGGTCAGGTCTCCGACCTCTGCTCATCGTCCTGTATGTGAAGGATGATTCTCGCGACCTTGCCCTCATGGCGTCACCACTATTCAGTTTGCTGGTGACATCTCGCTTCACGCCATACCACACCATAGAGCGACAACCCTCGACCACAATGATATATGCACTTTACAAGTCCTACCAGCAGTCACATATGCCAAATACCTTGGCCTGCATATTGAATCGGACATGAGTTGGGCAACAATGGTGGACCATGTTGCTGGTCGTGTTGCCTGTAAAATTTCTGTCCTGCTGCGACATGCTACCCCGCTGCCATGTTCATACCGATTCGCCTACTTCCGATCTATCATTTTGCCAGAATTTTATGTACGCTTCTATTAGTTACTACCGGTATTTGTGAGTTGCTTAGGAACAACGGCTACATGAACTGTTCAAACGTGCCGCTCGGGCAGTCTGCAAGTCTCCACTGTGGACCAGTACTAGTCCAGTACTGATCACCTGCAAAATCGAATGCATGTGTGTGATCTACAGGTTTTTGCGTACTTGAATATGTTTCGTTTCGTCTGGCGATGTTTGCATGATGCATGTAGCACCTTATTATTTTTAGTCTTTTTTTGCTGTCATGCCCTCAACTCGCACTCCAGGAGGCCAAAGTAACTTGCTTGTGGTCCCACCTGCTAGCACTGCTCGTTCTGCTAAGCGCCTAGCGCACGTTGACGCCATTATGTGGAATAGATTGCCATCAGCAAGAAAAAGTTCAAATTGTTATTTGGATTTCCAATCTTAAGCCTCGCAGTATTATAATATTAGAAGTATAAGCTACGTAGATTTTCCATAGCTCACTGGATTGGTTTCTGTTCGTTACATCCAACATTCCGTTTTCTCTTCTTTCTTTTTCCTATGTCTAAATATCCACAATTTCGTTTAAAATTTCATTAACAGCGGGTCCAATGTTATTAGGCATTATGCCTGTATAATTTCCACTATAAATAAAGTATACAACAACTTACCGCAATACACAGAGAAGGGGAACACAACTGAACAAAATGTTGCATGTAACAAAAGAGACACAACTCAAAGGTTTAATTTAATACGGCAATTGTGAGAGGCTAATGGGGACATGGCAAGATACTTCAAATTTTATGAGATGGTGGTGAATGTACATGGTTGTAGAACTGTGGCTCGGGTGGCTATGCCATGCTCAAGTATAAGGTGAGCATTGTAAAGCAAAATCACATCCGCAAGATTTTGAATTTCAGAGGACTGTTTTCTTTTTTCAGAGTGGAAATCAGTGAAGGTCTTGGGCTCTTTGCTAGGGTCAGCTGAGGACGTAGACTTCAGAATAAATGCAGAAAACCGTGCTTTTGGCTCTGTTGCTTGGGAATATCACAGTATTGAATCTCGTTTATGTATGGTTAAAGATTTGATTTTGTCTGTACTCTTGTACCTCTGCGGCCTCCGAACATTACCGAAGAAGCTGGAGGATCGCCTGGAGGCATGGCATCGGCGCATGGTCCGATATTATTGTGAACATTTGTCCACCCTCAAAACATATTCAGAAAAAAGAATTACCGAAAGACCAAGCCCCGATCTCGCAAGCATGTAAAGAGCGCGGCTTCCTGTGGCTGGGGCACGTTGCCAGGGAAGGACCAGACGCGGACTCTTACAAGGCACTGCAGCTAGCACTAAATACTTCGTATATCAAGCCCCTGGTGCACGACTCCGCGAGAGATGGGTCGACAACATCAAAGAAGACCTCAAGCCTCTGAATGTGCCGATTCAGTAATGCCTCAACCTGGCCTCTAACAAGCAACTCTGTTTAACGATCATTGACAGATGCATGACCCCTGTATGATTTGTTTATGCAGACAATATGCGACCTGTTCATATTATGACTTTTATTATTATTATTATTTTCCTTTTGAAGGCAGTCATAAACCATTATTGACTCTATCACGTGACTACATGGGTTGTCTTCTAGTAGCACTTACTTGAATGAATTCTACTCTTCTTGTAAATCATGGTGGATAGAGCCTCTTGTACGGGCACAATAAATTGCACACATCATCCTATTCAAATTCAAATTAAATGCTAGTAAATCAATTGGAACACAAATTATAAAGTTAAAATCAATTGGAACACAAATGGAGAGAAATAAAACGTAGGGAAATACGTCCACACAGACATTACCGTGCTGGCAAAGAACGGCAGCATAATTATCCCATACAACACATCGGCAATGTTAGTTTACCACTGTTATTCAAAGACGATATTCAGAAAGTCACTTTAATTCCTGGTACATCTTGCACTGCTGCACCCAGTTTCAGTCGGTGTGCAAGTTTCATAACTTGGATGTATCAACACATGCCTGCTTGGATTTGGATACCCTTATTCCTAGCTGCGCTCAGCAGCCGAGTCGTGAAGACGTTTATCTTTCACATGGAAATTCTAATGGTGACGGGTCGACAAGCTGAAAATGTACTGAACATCCTCTTCCTATGACTTCGACTATGCGGCAGGTTGTCTAGTTATACGATAAGCAACGGGTCCTTGTCTTTGACGAACAGTGCAAGGCAACATAATGACTACGTGAAACGACTCCACAGTGAATTTTAGCCTCCCGCCTTGAAGCCTTTTCCAGATTAGCGAAACATTTGCGAACCAGTCCAAGGCGAGACGAGTTTGGTCTTCACCAACCGCTACCGCGAAGTGCATCCGCAGAACTGTGTAATCTGGTTCGTCATCGTTTTCTCCCGTTCCGTATGAGAAGTCTTGCAAGTCCATATCCACCCTCTCCGATTCCAAAATGAGCTTTTGTATGTCGTTTAAGGAGGCAGCACGATGAAAACGGAATAGGTTAGGCCCGTGAATCTGAATAACACACGTTGCATCTGCAGTGAACATTGGCGAACCTCCTTGCCAACGACCATGCGAGTGGATACTGGATCGAGAGTATCCTGGATCTGACATAGTGGCAATCTCCGAAGTCAAAAAGACAGTCAGTATCAAGTTTCCTACATGGTGAGGATCTGGATGCATAACTGGAGGCATTGTGCGTCGCCTGTTGGACATTTAAGCAAAGTGAGATTAAAACACAATCTACCGGCCTTAACTTCAGTCAAAATCAACCAACGAATTCCGACAAATGCGAAAAATCAAATGGATTGCTGTTGAACCATTGCACCCTCTTGTCAAAGTTCTGCTGTTATGTCACGCGATAGCATAGCGCAATGGGGAAGCGGGTAATTTTCATTTTCACTCTTTTTGAAACGGCTCAATGGTCTGCACTCACAATGGCGCTGAAAACACATTGTAACGCAAAACACTTGTGGCACATACAGACCCTTGCTTCATCAACTGTGTTCCTTTATTGTATTTCGAAGTACTCGAGATGGACATTCAACGCAAACCAAAAATCTTATTTTTTGCCATGTTGGCCCTAACTCGCTGTGCATACCGTTAGAACCCTACAGAATCCAATTCCATCACCCTGGAAGGTGCTGAAATTCTCACCGAACACAAGCCCTTGCACGTTTCCGAAACAACAAAATATACGTATTAGTGCGGTCATGGGCAAAGGCGCACTAGCAACAAACCGCATCATGAGTCCTGCTGCGTGCCCGTTTATCTTTCTCGTTACTGAGATGCAGCATTCTTTGTATCCGTGGTGCTCGTGCTCGTCGGGGTTTCCCCGTCCAACGTGTTGTGGATAGTTCTGTCGTGGTGGCTGCGTCTGGCCTTGTTACGTAATTTTCTGATCTTGTATACTGCGTGATGGTATCAGCGCTGATGCTTTGAAGTCAGCTAAAAACCTTTTCGCACCCTGGCTGACGAATTTCTTCAACGCTGTTCAAGCTACAGAGTACTGTCCTGACGACATGCGCTGCGGCCTCATCGTTCCCATCTACAAAGCCGGCAAGCCTCTAGGACATCCAAAAAAGCTACCGCCCCGTTATGCTCCTTTCCGTCGTCCGTAAGATCTTGACGTCAATACTCACTCGACGACACACACTCCATGTGCAGTCATATGTGGCAGAGAGCCAAGCTGGTTTCCGCCCTGGCAGATCGACCACGGATGGTGTCTTTTACGCCAGGACGATGTGTGAGCGCGCACTACTTGGCGACTGGTCATATTCATCGGCACTATTGGACTTCAGCGGTGCGTTTGACACTGTCATTCGTCAGGTTGCTCTGGAGAGGTTAGCCACTGCTGGCGCACCAACGTCCACCACTGCAGTCCTAGTATCAAACACAACAGCCCGCACGAAGCTTGGTAAACAACTAAGCAAACCATTTCCAACAAACATCGGCGTCGTCCAGGGTGACCCAATGTCACCAATAATGTTTATAACTTACGCCGAAGGTTCCATGCGTAAGATCCGAGAGCAAGCTCTACCCGCGTCAGACCTACCAGCAACTTTCACACAATACGCAGACGACACCACTGCCCATCAGAACGAGCGATCATCTGTGGAAGAAACCGTCCGTGTGTGTGAACCCGTTTTCTCGGATGACAATCTGAAGCTGAACGTGGCAAAAACTCAATATTTCACTGTGACCAAGGAAGATGATTCCTGGAAATCGGTGAAGCTGCTGGGGAGTATGCTAGGCACAGCAGAAGACATAGCAGCCAGAGTGTCTGCTGCAAATCGGGCATTTGCAGGCATTCCATGGAAACGCCACAACCTGAATTCCAGGCTGTGTATGTTTTCCTGCCTGATATTGCCTGTCTTGCTGTATAATTGTGCGCTTTGGACCTTATCGCAAACATTACCCGACGTCGTCAATGTATGGCACCGGAAGAAACTACGTACCATCATTGGTATCACGTACCCACAACGAATCTCGAACACAGCGCTGTATGCCAGAACCGAGCAGACCCCACTATCCCAAGTCTGCAGGCAACGGAGACTGCTGTGGTTCGGCCATGTAGTGAGGGAAGGCGAAGAATCGTCCTCTTTCCAAGCCCTCCTAATGTCGATCAACACAACAGACATACGACGACCCCGAGGACGGCCACGTCTGAGATGGATCGACGTTGTCAAGAAAGACTTACAATGCATTAATCTGTCGCTTTTGGATGCTGTGCAATCTGCTTCTGATAGAGCTGCTTGGCTCGAAATTGTTAACAGATGCGTTGACCTCATGCAATGAGTGAAATGCGAACTGTCATTATTATTATTATTATTATTATTATTATTATTATTATTATTATTATTATTATTATTATTATTATTATTCTTGAATTGTTTGCAGGCAACCTGCCTACACTCAAGAGAGCACTGCATTTCACACAAATCCATTGGTATCGTTACAACGTTTCGGTCTTTATGACCATCATCAGGAATGAAGTGGACATGGAAAGAACAGCAGTATAAAAGAAGGAGGCAAGCAAGCAAAGCGCGGTGCATAGTGACAGCGCGCGTAGAGAAGTGCAAAGCACGTCATGGCGGGTGTGCATTACTACATATACATGACAACACAAGCACAAACGGCGAGGAAAGTAGATACTGCGCTACAGCAGTGATAACAGCCCAGTTACAGTCTCACACCACCAGTGAGGTGTCTAGAGCCCCGCGCCACTCGCAGTAAGGTGGTGTTATAGCAGATCCCAGCCACTGTTGTTATTAATTTCCGGGGATCGCTCCCTGATATTGATTGCCTCCCGGATCCTCCTCCTGGGGCGGTCACGCTCAGAACCGAGAACCCGGATACCTGAGAAAGCCGTTGCTCCCAATGGCAATGGGTCAGATGCATGCTTGGCCGCGAAATGCTCACCCAGCGCGGTGCCGCTCACTGTGTTGCGTGCGTCGTCGTTGTGTTCTTTTGTCCTGGTAGCGAGGCTGCGGTACGTCTCTCCGACATATTTATCACCACATTTGCACTCGAGGTGGTATACCACGTTTCGCTCTGTGCATGCTTCTCGCTTGGAAAAGGATTTATCCACAGCCGTGATGCCGGGTGACAACAGCTTCCCTGAAATGTACGGTCTTCCAAAAGACCACAAGTCCAATATTCCTCTCAGACCAGTCGTTGCGGCCTGCGGCAGCCCAGTTACAAACATCTCCATAGTCCTCGAACGCATCCTCAATCAATGTCTCCAGTTCGTGCCAGCACACCTGGAGAACACTGTTGAAGCACTCCAGTGTATGAGGAGCGCGTTTCCCAACCTCAAGGCCCCGCCCGGCACCATCATTGTGACTATGGATGTGGTGGCCCTTTACCCTAGCATCCCGATTAACGATGGCATTGCAGCAGTCATGAGAGTCCTCCGACAACACGAGGGCAGCATCGATCTGTTCGGTTTCCGAATTGGGCAGGTCAAGGAGCTCCTCGCACATGTGCTGAGCTCCAACTACTTCCGGTTTGGAGCGCAGGTGTACCACCAGAAGGATGGTGTGGCTATGGGCAATAACCTAGCGCCCCCCTTTGCCATCCTGTACATGCATGACCTAGAGAGTTCGCTCTTGCGTAGTGCACCTGCCAGCCCAGTTCTGTACAAGCGCTACATCGATGATGTTTTCATTGTGTGGAACCTCGGCCTTGAACTTCTGCAGAGTTTCCTAGATCACTTCAATAATGCCGATCCTAATATTAAATTCACTCACCAATCCACGGAGTTGACTGGCTCAATCAATTTCATGGACACGACCGTCCATGTCTCACCAGATGGATCTATATCCTATGAACTATACCGCAAGCCATGTCACAGCGGACTGGTATCAGACTACAACTCGTCAGTTCCCAACCAGCAAAAGAAAGCAATTGCTTCCTCTGAGTTCCTGCGTGCCGTCCGCCTATCCTCCGATGCCGACACCCTAAAAAGTAGTGAAGAAAAAGTAACCAACATCCTAAAATTCAACAACTTCCCAGAGTCAGTTATAGTTTCGGCACGTGAACGAGCTATGCGCCCCCGACGTGTCAGAGTGCAGAATGAATACCGTGTCACCCTCAACCTACCGTTTCACACCGAGTATATCCACAACAAAATTCATAAATTACTCCGGAAGTACAAGATAAATGCCCAGCTGATTTACAGGAACCGCCGTCTAAGTTCTATGATTTGCACGTCTGCCCTCCGCAAACCACCATGCCGCAGGTATGTAGACCCGTCCAAGCCCCGTAAACGGGGGCGGCCCAAGGCTGCTTGTGTCGCCTGCATGTCCGGTTCAGAAGCATGCACAGAGCGAAACGTGGTATACCACCTCGAGTGCAAATGTGGTGATAAATATGTCGGAGAGACGTACCGCAGCCTCGCTACCAGGACAAAAGAACACAACGACGACGCACGCAACACAGTGAGCGGCACCGCGCTGGGTGAGCATTTCGCGGCCAAGCATGCATCTGACCCATTGCCATTGGGAGCAACGGCTTTCTCAGGTATCCGGGTTCTCGGTTCTGAGCGTGACCGCCCCAGGAGGAGGATCCGGGAGGCAATCAATATCAGGGAGCGATCCCCGGAAATTAATAACAACAGTGGCTGGGATCTGCTATAACACCACCTTACTGCGAGTGGCGCGGGGCTCTAGACACCTCACTGGTGGTGTGAGACTGTAACTGGGCTGTTATCACTGCTGTAGCGCAGTATCTACTTTCCTCGCCGTTTGTGCTTGTGTTGTCATGTATATGTAGTAATGCACACCCGCCATGACGTGCTTTGCACTTCTCTACGCGCGCTGTCACTATGCACCGCGCTTTGCTTGCTTGCCTCCTTCTTTTATACTGCTGTTCTTTCCATGTCCACTTCATTCCTGATGATGGTCATAAAGACCGAAACGTTGTAACGATACCAATGGATTTGTGTGAAATGCAGTGCTCTCTTGAGTGTAGGCAGGTTGCCTGCAAACAATTCAAGTATAATGAAGCTGCGTGAAGCGTCCTTCAAAATATTATTATTATTATTATTATTATTATTATTATTATTATTATACTGCGTTATCATTTGTCTATCAAGCGGTTTGTTTGCCTTTTTGTTTTTGATTTCTCTGCATGTTGTTATCAGTGTTCTTATTAAATAATACGATGTTTTTTGTTATGGTTTTTCTCCTTTTGAATTGAGTTTATTGTAAAACCGGTGTATTCAAGATACAAGGGATAAACCTCGACGATGAAATCAAAATGAAAATTTGAAAAAGTCTGATTCAAAGAAACTCAAGGCAGATGTAACAAGGTTGTGTGAAAGATTCAACTTAGGCCTACCACAAATCGCACACAAGCACACCAAAATTTGAACAATCATACCGGAAGCTACTCAAAAAGCTCCAACATTGATTGAGTTAGTTGATTGTTAACCGCAATCAACAAGACAAGCTGAATCGACATTTGTGTACACTTTATTCATGCAATGTAAAACGGTGGAGACAATTTGCAATAAAACGATGAAAATATGAAGAAATAGTGAGAGTGCCGGTGAGAGATGTTAGTGTTTTGATGATTGATTCATTTCATGAAACTCAGAGTTGCAAAGAACGATGATATATCTCTGGTGAGGACCTGATTATAATATATATATACAGAGATATATCGTCGTTCTTTGCAACTCTGAGTTTCATGAAATGAATCAATCATCAGGCAATAGAAACAAACTGATACAGGGCAACTAGATCACTACAGGTTATATACCCAGTCACACAGCAAGCGCGAAAGAAGGCACTAAGATAGGGGTGAGAATATTCCGTGCTAAAAAAGCAGGCTTCAGGTGGCAATGTTTAGGGCTCTGTACTTGTACTGTGTGCATGTGTTGGATATGGTGTTGGGTATGGTGTATGAATTGGCAGAGTGTGCAGGCTGTTCACGCGATGCTCATACGTAGGCAGGGCGTTGCATTTGGCGTATTGGTCATTCTAGGTGACTCCTTGGAAGTTCACGAGTCGGAACTTGTTTGCGTGCCTGCACTTTGCGACAACTTCGCTCCTCTTGTTCAGTGCCAGGGTCTTATCAGTACAGTTATAAGTACAGAGCCCTAAACATTGCCACCTGAAGCCTGCTTTTTTAGCACGGAATATTCTCACCCCTAACTTAGTGCCTTCTTTCGCGCTTGCTGTGTGACTGGGTATATAACCTGTAGTGATCTAGTTGCCCTGTATCAGTTTGTTTCTATTGCCTGATGATTGATTCATTTCATGAAACTCAGATTTGCAAAGAACGATGATATATCTCTGGTGAGGACCTGATCGTGCAGTGTGTATTGGCTCTAGTACCCCCGTACTATTGAGCACTATTCGCGTCGGACGGGATCACCCCTACTGATATATATAATATATATATGTGGGACTCAGTGAGCAGTCACGTCTCGATGACCGATCACGATGCCCGTGACCAATCAAACAGTCACAAATCCCCGAAGAGCAGTCATAAAGTCACACACCAGTTTGAATCCCGATGACCAGTCAGAAACAGCCGCGACTTTCTCTGTGAACGGTCACAGGATCCACGTCAAAATATTACGACTCAACTGTAGGCATTCACGCGTTCAGCATACTTTTTTCCTTCACAGGTTTCAGAAGTGAGCAAGAAAGATTTCGATCAACTCTCGATCTCCGCGTAGTTTACTTGTAGCTCGAGTCTGGTGTGTGTGGGCTCCTCTCCAAAACGAAGGGTGGTCGAAAATCTTGCAGGCTTCAGATAGAATCTCTTTTGAGAGGACGTTCTGGCTAGTAGGTTGTGCTATTCATCATATTGAAGAACAAACTTCGTCGTTCAGAAAAGCTATTTCGGAATATTTTCAGTCATGTAATTTTTGCATGCCGATCTTGCTAGAGCAGAGACTGACTTCAACTGATCCAGCATGCAAGCAGCACTCGATTTGTGTTTTTGGAGAGGATGGGTGACAAGATTACGGAGTCAGAAGTGGACATCGTCGACGATGCAGAGACGAAAATATAATGAAGATGGAAATGAAAATATGTTCATTTCCAAGAAGGTACTGAGTACATCAAGCACCTTCGTGTGTGTAGCTCTGTCTTTCTTGTGGAAGACTCCACAGAAAAACAATGTCCAGCTTGTTGAAACTGAAACTGCCTCTCAGTTGAAGTCGTTCAGGAAGACATCTATTCAAGACATCATTGATCCATTCTCAAGAACCATCGTAAGAAATTAAATCAAGTCATGTTTATCGATAAGAATGGCGAACTAGACCAGAGAAGTGTGAGTGTCTTGTTTTGACTGCAGGAAACTGTATTTCAATATTCTGGCTCAACGTAGTGCTTACGCAGTTTACTGCTTCGAACACATCTTCATTTCTACTCCCAAAATAACTCTGTAAAATTTATTGATGCAACATTATGCATCATGGTCTTTCTCGTTGTGCTGCTATAACGTGTATAAGTACATGCATACGAGTACTGTGTACCGTTTACTGTCT